>NC_060177.1:19894751-20042251 GCF_021184085.1 Oncorhynchus gorbuscha | reverse complement strand
GTCAAAAGTACTGTATGCAGGCTCAAACATGGAACAGTTCACGCCCTGATATGGAACTATAGCAGCCTGAGAGAAGAAATAGACATTTCTGGATTGGGTTCCATGTCCCAGTTACTGAGGAGAATCTATAGTATTGGCCAAATGAATCACTTTCAATGTGTTGTGGTCTCATAGTGTGGTGGTAGCCAGATCTGTTTGTGCTTAAGCCAACTCATATGTCATTTGTTTTCATGCCATAGATGTAGCATTGAATCACAAACATATCTGGCTAGTGGCTACCCCCTGGTCCCACCAGGTTACTTATATCAGTATTACTGTGATGGTGGTATACAGACCTACTAACTTCACTATAGAGACACTTTGAGGTTTGAGTTGTGAGGTGTCTGCAGATGCAGACCAACTCATCATTCTGATAAACAAGGGAGCAACTAGAGAGAAAATCATGTTGTCCAGTGGGCCTATGTGTCTCAATGCAATTGAACCTGAGGGTGTAGTGGATATTGTTGTCAATTTATGATATGATACAGATGACCTTATTCTATCAAAGAAATCAGCTCACTTTCCCACAATTCTGACAACAGTTACCGTTTACCTCAGCATGATGGTCGTTCCACCAATTCGGTGCCTTTTGAGATGTGTAACTTCAGGATTATATATTTATTTGCTTTCACCTAATTGTAACATTCTGTCATTAAGACCACATGTTCAACTTAATAAAATAAAAATCTCAAGTAAAAAAAAATGACTGTATTAAGTGCCTAATAAGTGCCAAATAAAGTAACAGGGTTGACCATAACAGGGTTGAAGTCAGCCATACATCCACATATGACATGGGGAATGGAAGATTGTTGTGCGAAACAGAGAATGGCAATTAAATGCAAGCTACACCCAAAGAAATGACATTGTTAAAACATTTCTGGGGTTGACGTGATATGCTCGACCCGCTCAGTTTTCCACCACAAAACAGGCAAAAAAAGGAGAGCCAGCTCACCTGCTTTTACACTATGATTTTACTATAGATGGGATGGTTGTTTAACAAAATGCATGCGCAGCTATGGGGCAAAGCAGACAGGGTTGGCTTAGATTGTTGACAACACGTAAACTATATTTCCTCTCCAATGTTTATTGAAAACAAATACATTTGCACAATGAGCACGTACTTGTTGTTTCTCAAATACATCGTTACAATTGTTGGTTAGCTAGCCTGTTTGGGAAAGGCGTGCCGCTAGCGGAACAACTCGACAACATCCGGTGAAATTGCAGAGCGCAAAATTCAAATTACAGTATTATAAATATTTATCCTTCATAAAATCACAAGTATAATACATCAAAATAAAGCTAAACTTCTTGTTAATCCAGCCACTGTGTCAGATTCAAAAAGGCTTTACAGCGAAAGCAATCCATGCGATTATCTGAGGACATCGCCCAGCACACAAAACCATACACATTTTCCAGCCAAGTAGAAGAGTCACAAAAGTCAGAAATAGTGATAAAATTAATCAATTACCTTTGATGATCTTCAAATGGTTGCACTCAAAAGACTCCATGTTACACAATAAATGTTTGTTTTGTTCGATAAAGTCCCTCTTTATGTCAAAACAACTCCGTTTTTTTGGCGCGGTTTGTTCAGTAATCCATTGGCTCAAAGGCGGTGGTCACAACAGGCAGACGAAAAATCCTAATAGTACTAGTAAAGTTTGTAGAAACATGTCAAACAATGTTTATAATCAATACTCACGTTTTATTTTTTTAAATAATCAATAATATTTGCACCGGACAATAGCGTTGTCAATATAAAGGTGCACCAAACAGCTCTGGGACTTTCCACTGCCCACTCAGTTAAAGTGGTCATTCTCCTTCATTTTTCAGAATAAAAGCCTGAAACAATGTCTAAAGACTATTCACATCTAGTGGAAGCCATAGGGAATGCAATCTGAGTCATATCCCTTTATATAGTGGATAGCCTTTCAATGGAAAAACACCCATTTCAAAATAATGGCACTTCCTGGGTGGATTCTCCTCAGGTCTTCACCTGCCATATCAGTTCTGTTATACTCACAGACATTATTTTAACAGTTTTGGAAACTTTAGAGCATTGTCTATCCATTATATGCATATACTAGCTTCTGGGCCTGAGTAACAGGCAGTTTACTTTGGGGACCTCATTCATCCAAACTATTTAATACTGCCCCCAGTCCCAGAAAGGCTAGCTAGAAAATTTGAGCCATATTGGCATAGATATGATATCAGTCAAAACACCACATGGCAGCTTGTCATTGTTCTTAGCTGGCCATCCAGAATAACAACACAGACTTCTGCCCCATTGAATCGCGAGTATAGTTTTCGTGAAGTTGTCAGCTAACCCAACTACGGTTGAAAATTAGCCGGCTGGCTAAAACCGGCACTTTTACTGAAACGTTGATTAATGCGCACTGTTCCATTGAATGCACTGTCCCTGTAAATAAATTAATAAACTCAACTCAACTATTAGATGTTCAATGTTTTGACAAATGAACTGAGCTCTCGTTTTTATATGGTGAAACTAACCCATGAACATGTCCTCTAGGCCTATTCTGGACAGTTTGAATCTGATTGGATACATTAGGAAAACATCCTGGTAAACAAACACGCTATAATTTGTGGGGAATTCTCAAAAATATTCAGTGTCCTGAATTTCCTTGAACGAAGGTACTGTGTTTATGCTAACATTAATGCTGGTGTTCTCTCATCACTCTTCAGAATCTCAGAGTAGTCAGGCATGAACGCCTCATGGCATTGCACAGAAAGCCCTGCTGTCGTGTGTCGGACGAGGCCGTTCTGCTAGAGTTTCATGCACTATGCTTTCCTCTCTTACAGCTCAAAATTTCCACGAAGCAGGATGTTTATCAATAATTCAGTCCTTGGTCTTCTCTCGGTCTCCCCCGTGACAATCGACGCATCACCCATAACACATGATCTAGTATTTTAATGTAACAGATGCCAAATGCACTCAGCAAAATCGAACAGTCCAAATAGCACCTGAGACAAATCGTTTCGCTTTTACAAGGGAAGACCCCTTCCTCCGCCATTGTGTGCTGCTGCTAGGCGAACAGACTGAGCGCAAAGCCTGAAAATAAATTCAGCACCATGGACAGCGGTGTACACACAAAGCGTAAAAAATACGCAAGTGCCACGTCTTCGGCGTCACGTACACGACTGGCATTTCCATCTAGATGATTTAATGATTATTTATTTGCTACTGTAGTTTACAATGATGAACAAAAACTCCTCTTGTAAAATATCATTATGACAACGGCCCTAGAGTGGCAGTTAGGAGCATCAGTTAATCCTATGCCCATGGTATCAATATGACCAAATATGAGTTTGGATGTGAGGACCTGAGCATCATGCTTACACTCAGTGAGCAGCATCAGTACCACATCACACCAGGGCCTGATGTGGGCTATTAGCTGTAGCACCCTTACCTTTATATATGAGATCCTCTGTCTCCAGGTCAAATCCATCTCGATGACACTTTCTCCAGAGCCCAGAAATGGTTGAATTGAACTGGCGACTGCAGTGGGACTCCATAGCTGACGCTGCGGCCAGAAAGTGCCGTTTTTCCCTAATAAGAGGCTGAGCTCCGGCACTTGGACTGTTACCTTTCCTTCCAATGCCCTTTGGGGGCATCTGGAGGGGGAGATTGCTATTTGAGATATAGATGTACCCCGGGTCGTTTCTCTTGTTGGCGTAGTTTTTACACCTTTCTCGGTGTCTTCGCGCATCTGTCTCATACCAAAAGTCGGTGCAGATTGCCATGGCTAGCAACCCCAACGCACAGAACGCTAAGAACAGCCCACTGCTGGTTAAAATTTTCATGGCGGCCATCTTCCCCACTCGATGGAGAGCCCAGACAGTCGCGAGAAGAATCCTCGGCTGCCGTGATGGTACCCCGTGTCAAAAATCCCGACGGCGCTCACACCCTCATGGAGCTCTGGACAGCAAACATGATGGACGCCCCGGTTATCTTGGGCTAGATGCTGTCTATTGTTGTCGTGCGTCCCGGCAGATGTGATGATTTTTCCACCATCTGTTTTGGTACTGGAAAGAGGAGAGGGGATGGATGGCGACCAATGCTGCGAGGAGTGGGTAGTGATGCAATGCACTCTCTCTCCTCTCGGGTTTCAGTAGGATGGGAAGAAACTAAGCACTGGCAATATATCTCCTGCAGGTTGTTCAATAATAATAATAATAATACTAGGGGTAAACATGTATGATTGATCAAATACGAATACATTGTGTTAATATACTAATTCTATCATATGTATTATTAGTAGTATTATTGTTATTATTTGGGACATTGTGATCTGCTACAACTGTAAGGACCTGACACAGTTGTTTTACTATCATATTAAGTATATATATTGGGCCATGTTTTATGTATCATGAAGAAACATGCACATGGACCACATGCTGGATCAAAACCTATTTGTAACCCAACTTATTTCATTACAAGCCTTTTCTGTGCACAGTTGACAAACGCACAGAGACAGGTGCGGGCTGAAATTCAATTGGACCTACCACAGCAATGATTGGTGTCTTTGTTTACAAACTTCCACAATGTAGATTTGATTGAATTGAGCCCACAGCCTTTCCATATAGTGAACGTTTCAATGTATAAAACAACATGGAGACACACTGACCAAGGGATTCCCAAGGCCTACATCAGGGCTCTCCAGCCCTGTTTCCATCCAAACCCTAATCCAGCACACCTGATTTAATAATTAGCTGCTTGATAAACTGAACCAGGTTAGTTGCAACTGGGATTGGAGTAAAAACCAACAGCAGGGTAGCTCTCCAGGAAGACGGTTGGAGACCCTTGGGCTATATGATAACATCAATATTTAAAACGAATAAAACTATATTCCTCCTTCACTCAGGCTCGGCTGATCCAAAAACACTGCTAACGTATATCAAAGAAAAGTTTTACACAACATCGGAGAGACATTCAATCAGTACTTAGGAATAGGTTTTAATTTACAATACAAAGCAATAAGGTGTACATATTAAATGTTATTTCTTGAATAATTACATTGTTAATAGAGTAATTACATTGTCATTACACGAGTATAAGAGCAACAGTGTAAAATGTTACCAATGAAGTTTTGGGGACATATTCCTATTCAAAATTGCGCATATGGGTCTCAATTGTTCATCTGAGGTAAAGGGAGGTAAAGATAGCAATGAAAATCAGCACATTGTTCAATAGTGCAACAATAGATGTCCTTGAAAGACTTACATGCATTTGTTTTCTCTGCGTATACCATGTGCAATACATGATCCCTTTAAATACAACAAGGTATCAAACATTTACATCGGACAAGGCTTGTGTATAATTTTTCAAAGTGTGCCAGATTTTAGTTTGGAGGTCCGCTGATCTTGAACTGGACTTGTCTTTCCTAGGACCTAATGGGATCAAGATCTATCTATCTCCTGTTAGATATGTTGTGCAATGTTCCGATAGACAGTCAGAGGCGATTTATGCTCGAGGTCAGCGGTGTTAAGTTTATGGATTTTCTCACTTTGCGGTATAAGTTGTCATTCATGTCTCATTTATACCTGGCACTAACATGTGTATTTTGTCCTGGTCAAGTCCACATTCTACATATGAAATTAAAATGTCTCTCATAGCTGTCCAATGTGTCCACATTGTGACTACATTTCTTGGTCCCGCCCTGTATGTAAATTATTTGACTTTCTTTCAAAATAGTGTTTATTTTAAGACACAAATACATGCCATAAGTCAATGATTTTAGAAGGTCTGATACTGATGATTTATAAATGATTTCACAGTCCAGATCCATCTACACTTGTAAGATATCCAAACACTATGGGAGAATATCTTTTTTTTGTTTTTTTGAATTTTACCCCTTTTTCGTGGTATCCAATTGTTTTAGTAGCTACTATCTTGTCTCATCGCTCCCATACGGGCTCGGGAGAGACGAAGGTTGAAAGTCATGCGTCCTCCGATACACAACCCAATCAAGCCGCACTGCTTCTTAACACAGCGCGCATCCAACCCGGAAGCCAGCAGCACCAATGTGTCGGAGGAAACACCGTGCACCTGGCAACCTTGGTTAACGCGCACTGCACCCGGCCCGCCACAGGAGTCGCTGGTGCGCGATGAGACAAGGATATCCCTACCGGCCAAGCCCTCCCTCAACTAGGACGATGCTAGGCCAATTGTGCGTCGCCCCACAGACCTCCCGGTCGTGGCCGGTTACGACAGAGCCTGGGCGCGAACCCAAGGTCTCTGTTATCCACGTCGGCACCAACGATGTTAGGATGAAACAGTCAGAGATCACCAAGCGCAACATAGCTTCTGCGTGCATATCAGCTAGAAAGATGTGTCGGCATCGAGTAATTGTCTCTGGCCCCCTCCCAGTTAGGGGGAGTGATGAGCTCTACAGCAGAGTCTCACAACTCAATCGCTGGTTGAAAACTGTTTTCTGCCCCTCCCAAAAGATAGAATTTGTAGATAATTGGCCCTCTTTCTGGGACTCACCCACAAACAGGACCAAGCCTGACCTGCTGAGGAGTAACGGACTCCATCCTAGCTGGAGGGGTGCTCTCATCTTATCTGCCAACATAGACAGGGCTCTAACTCCTCTAGCTCCACAATGAAATAGGGTGCAGGCCAGGCAGCAGGCTATTAGCCAGCCTGCCAGCATAGTGGAGTCTGCCACTAGCATAGTTAGTGTAGTCAGCTCAGCTATCACAATTGAGACCGTGTCTGTGCCTCGACCTAGGTTGGGCAAAACTAAACATGGCGGTGTTCGCCTTAGCAATCTCACTAGGATAATGACCACCTCCATTCCTGTCATTACTGAAAGAGATCATGATACCTCACATCTCAAAATAGGGCTACTTAATGTTAGATCCCTTACTTCAAAGGCAATTATAGTCAATGAACTAATCACTGATCATAATCTTGATGTGATTGGCCTGACTGAAACATGGCTTAAGCCTGATGAATTTACTGTGTTAAATGAGGCCTCACCTCCTGGCTACACTAGTGACCATATCCCCCGTGCATCCCGCAAAGGCAGAGGTGTTGCTAACATTTACGATAGCAAATTTCAATTTACAAAAAAAAAAATGACGTTTTCGTCTTTTGAGCTTCTAGTCATGAAATCTATGCAGCCTACTCAATCACTTTTTATAGCTACTGTTTACAGGCCTCCTGGGCCATATACAGCGTTTCTCACTGAGTTCCCTGAATTCCTATCAGACCTTGTAGTCATTGCAGATAATATTCTAATCTTTGGTGACTTTAATATTCACATGGAAAAGTCCACAGACCCACTCCAAAAGGCTTTTGGAGCCATCATTGACTCAGTGGGTTTTGTCCAACATGTCTCTGGACCCACTCACTCTCACAGTCATACGCTGGACCTAGTTTTGTCCCATGGAATAAATGTTGTGGATCTTAATGTTTTTCCTCATAATCCTGGACTATCGGACCACCATTTTATTACGTTTGCAATTGCAACAAATAATCTGCTCAGACCCCAACCAAGGAACATCAAAAGTCGTGCTATAAATTCACAGACAACACAAAGATTCCTTGATGCCCTTCCAGACTCCCTCTGCCTACCCAAGGACGCCAGAGGACAAAAATCCGTTAACCACCTAACTGAGGATCTCAATTTAACCTTGCGCAATACCCTAGATGCAGTTGCACCCCTAAAAACTAAAAAAATGTCTCATAAGAAACTAGCTCCCTGGTACACAGAAAATACCCGAGCTCTGAAGCAAGCTTCCAGAAAATTGGAACGGAAATGGCGCCACACCAAACTGGAAGTCTTCCGACTAGCTTGGAAGGACGGTACCGTGCAGTACCGAAGAGCCCTTACTGCTGCTCGATCGTCCTATTTTTCTAACTTAATTGAGGAAAATAAGAACAATCCAAAATTCCTTTTTGATACTGTGGCAAAGCTAACTAAAAAGCAGCATTCCCCAAGAGAGGATGACTTGCACTTTAGCAGTGATAAATTCATGAACTTCTTTGAGGAAAAGATTATGATTATTAGAAAGCAAATTACGGACTCCTCTTTAAACCTGCGTATTCCTCCAAACCTCAGTTGTCCTGAGTCTGCACAACTCTGCCAGGACCTAGGATCAAGAGAGACGCTCAAGTGTTTTAGTACTATATCTCTTGACACAATGATGAAAATAATCATGGCCTCTAAACCTTCAAGCTGTATACTGGACCCTATTCCAACTAAACTACTGAAAGAGCTGCTTCCTGTGCTTGGCCCTCCTATGTTGAACATAATAATCGGCTCTCTATCCACTGGATGTGTACCAAACTCACTAAAAGTGGCAGTAATAAAGCCTCTCTTGAAAAAGCCAAACCTTGACCCAGAAAATATAAAAAACTATCGGCCTATATCGAATCTTCCATTCCTCTCAAAGATTTTAGAGAAGGCTGTTGCGCAGCAACTCACTGCCTTCCTGAAGACAAACAATGTATACGAAATGCTTCAGTCTGGTTTTAGACCCCATCATAGCACTGAGACGGCACTTGTGAAGGTGGTAAATGACATTTTGATGGCATCGGACCGAGGCTCTGCATCTGTCCTCGTGCTCCTAGACCTTAGTGCTGCTTTTGATACCATCGATCACCACATTCTTTTGGAGAGATTGGAAACCCAAATTGGTCTACACGGACATGTTCTGGCCTGGTTTAGGTCTTATCTATCGGAAAGATATCAGTTTGTCTCTGTGAATGGTTTGTCCTCTGACAAATCAACTGTACATTTCCGTGTTCCTCAAGGTTCTGTTTTAGGACCACTATTGTTTTCACTATATATTTTACCTCTTGGGGATGTTATTCGAAAACATAATGTAAACTTTCACTGCTATGCGGATGACACACAGCTGTACATTTCAATGAAACATGGTGAAGCCCCAAAATTGCCCTCGCTAGAAGCATGTGTTTCAGACATAAGGAAGTGGATGGCTGCAAACTTTCTACTATTAAACTCGGACAAAACAGAGATGCTTGTTCTAGGTCCCAAGAAACAAAGAGATCTTCTGTTGAATCTGACAATTAATCTTAATGGTTGTACAGTCGTCTCAAATAAAACTGTGAAGGACCTCGGCGTTACTCTGGACCCTGATCTCTCTTTTGAAGAACATATCAAGACCATTTCGAGGACAGCTTTTTTCCATCTACGTAACATTGCAAAAATCAGAAACTTTCTGTCCAAAAATGATGCAGAAAAATTAATCCATGCTTTTGTCACTTCTAGGTTAGACTACTGCAATGCACTATTTTCCGGCTACCCGGATAAAGCACTAAATAAACTTCAGTTAGTGCTAAATACGGCTACTAGAATCCTGACTAGAACAAAAAATTTGATCATATTACTCCAGTGCTAGCCTGTCTACACTGGCTTCCTGTCAAAGCAAGGGCTGATTTCAAGGTTTTACTGCTAACCTACAAAGCATTACATGGGCTTGCTCCTACCTACCTCTCTGATTTGGTCCTGCCGTACATACCTACACGTACGCTACGGTCACAAGACGCAGGCCTCCTAATTGTCCCTAGAATTTCTAAGCAAACAGCTGGAGGCAGGGCTTTCTCCTATAGAGCTCCATTTTTATGGAACGGTCTGCCTACCCATGTCAGAGACGCAAACTCGGTCTCAACCTTTAAGTCTTTACTGAAGACTCATCTCTTCAGTGGGTCATATGATTGAGTGTAGTCTGGCCCAGGAGTGGGAAGGTGAACGGAAAGGCTCTGGAGCAACGAACCGCCCTTGCTGTCTCTGCCTGGCCGGTTCCCCTCTTTCCACTGGGATTCTCTGCCTCTAACCCTGTTACGGGGGCTGAGTCACTGGCTTGCTGGGGCTCTCTCGTGCCGTCCCTGGGGGGGGGTGCGTCACCTGGGTGGGTTGATTCACTGTTGTGGTCGGCCTGTCTGGGTCCCCCCCCCCCTTGGGTTGTACCGTGTCGGAGATCTTTGTGGGCTATACTCGGCCTTGTCTCAGGATGGTAAGTTGGTGGTTGAAGATTTCCCTCTAGTGGTGTGGGGGCTGTGCTTTGGCAAAGTGGGTGGGGTTATATCCTTCCTGTTTGGCCCTGTCCGGGGGTGTCCTCGGATGGGGCCACAGTGTCTCCTGACCCCTCCTGTCTCAGCCTCCAGTATTTATGCTGCAGTAGTTTATGTGTCGGGGGGCTAGGGTCAGTTTGTTCATCTGGAGTACTTCTCCTGTGCTATACAGGTGTCCTGTGTGAATCTAAGTGTGCGTTCTCTAATTCTCTCCTCTCTTTCTTTCTCTCTCTCGGAGGACCTGAGCCCTAGGACCATGCCCCAGGACTACCTGACATGATGACTCCTTGCTGTCCCCAGTCCACCTGGCCATGCTGCTGCTCCAGTTTCAACTGGCCTGGGCCCTAGGACCATGTCCCAGGACTACCTGACATGAGGACTTCTTGCTGTCCCCAGTCCACCTGGCCATGCTCCTGCTCCAGTTTCAACTGTTCTGCCTTACTATTATTCAACCATGCTGGTCATTTATGAACATTTGAACATCTTGGCCACGTTCTGTTATAATCTCCACCCGGCACAGCCAGAAGAGGACTGGCCACCCCACATATGCTCTCTCTAATTCTCTCTTTCTTTCTCTCTCTCGGAGGACCTGAGCCCTAGGACCGTGCCCCAGGACTACCTGACATGATGGCTCCTTGCTGTCCCCAGTCCACGTGACTGTGCTGCTGCTCCAGTTTCAACTGTTCTGCCTTATTATTTGACCATGCTGGTCATTTATGAACATTTGAACATCTTGGTCATGTTCTGTTATAATCTCTACCCGGCACAGCCAGAAGAGGACTGGCCACCCCACATAGCCCGGTTCCTCTCTAGGTTTCTTCCTAGGTTTTGGCCTTTCTAGGGAGTTTTTCCTAGCCACCGTGCTTTTACACCTGCATTGTTTGCCGTTTGGGGTTTTAGGCTGGGTTTCTGTACAGCACTTTGAGATATCAGCTGATGTACGAAGGGCTATATAAATAAATTTGATTTGATTCTGGTGACTATGGGAGAATCTAAATTGCATCCTCTCTACTCGCCTCTTCCATTGGAGGATGTCAGGGAGGGACCTCTGGCTTTCTCATCCAATGGGTTTACAAAGGCAAGTCGAAATCGTGCGGAGTATTCAATTGAGATTCTCCCAATGCGTGCCTGACTACCTCAGGAGGTAGTCAGGAAGATCTGATTACAACCAGATCACAGTGCATCTTTTAATCATCTCCCCCTGTCCAAAGGTGTGGGCACAATCAGAATGTGGACAACAGGATAAATGGTGCGAGTTAGAACCAGGTATAAACAGAGCTTCAGTATCTTCTCACAGGAAGGCTCCCACAGACAGGCTTCTCACAGGACTAAGGAAGGTAATGTGCAAGGGAGTCGTTATGGCAACGGGTTCTTGTCAAGAGTGAACAATCAATACCACCCTCTGGCTCCAATTACATTTTAAGCCCGGACTCTTTGCTGCAGAACATATGCTTACAGAAAACATGTTTAGTGTGGAATTTTATTGTTTTGATTGCATAACATATTGATGCATAATCTCCATAGCTTTCACTTAGTGTAACTTGTGCGCATGCAACTACCAAGAGTGAATACAGTGCAATTAGAAAGTATTCACACTGACTTTTTCCACATTTTGTTAACTTAAATGTTTAATTTAGAATGTGAGGTTTTGAGTCATTGATGTACACACACACAATACCCCATAATGTGAAAGTGGAATAAAAAAATCTTTACAAATGAAAAGCTGAAATGTCTTGACTCATTAAGTATTCAACGCTTTTATGGCAAGCCTAAATAAGTTCAGGAGTGAACATGTGCTTAACAAGTCAAATAAATTGCACGGACTCTGCGCAATAATAGGGTGTGGGGGGGCAGACATTACACATCCATTTGAGCATGATGCAGTTAACACTTTGGACGGTGTATCATTATACCCAGTCACGATAAAAGATTCAGGCGCCATTCCCAATTCAGTTGCAAGAGAGGAAGGAAACCGCTCAGGGATTTCACCATGGGGCTATTAGCAATTTTAAAATAAGAGTTTAATGGAGGATGGAACAACATTGTACTTTAGTTACTCCACAATACTGACAGACTGAAAAGACGACAAATATTTAGAAACATGCATCCTGTTTGAGACAAGGCACTAAAGTAATACTGAAAATAATGTGGAAAAGAAATGAACTTTTTGTCCTGAATACAAAGCATTATGTTTGGGTCCAACACAACAGTGTAGCACTTCATATTCTCAACATGATTGCATCATGTTGTGTGCTTGTCAACAGCAAGGAATACGTTGTTTCGGTTAAAAAATAAACTAAATAGAGCTAAGCACAGACAAAATCCTAGAAGAAACCAGAAACGCAGCTGTAATCGCTGCCAAAGGTGTTTAACAGACTCAGGGGGTTGGATACTTAACTAATCAAGAGAGATTTATTTTCCAATATTTTTTAAAAATTATTTCTTTAAAACTTTGACGCGAGTATTGTAGATTGCTGCTTAAAAAAATATATATATATGTTTTCGATCCCACTTTGTAAAAAACATGGAAAAAGTCAAGGGGTGTGAATACTTTCTGAAAGCACTATATAGTAAAATCAAGACCACAAAAATATTTTGCATAATATTATTATAACATTTCTAAATCATATTTTCCTGAAATTAAGCTCTCATAATTAAGGAGTTTCAAATATATCTGTCTGAGTTGAGTGTCTCTTAACAAATTAGCATTGTATGCAATTGAAAAATACATGCTCTTTTTGCTTGAATATACATCAATGTAACAGATTAACCGTACAGAAAACACAATGGTGCGTGATGGAAGTCACAACAGAATTTGACAAAAACATTGCACCATGTTACATTCTGAAATAATTCAATAAATACTAGGCAGTACAAGCAGATACAGAAACCAATAAGACACAATAAGACACAATAAATATAAATTAGCCTGAAAGAGACAAATAGAAAGCAGCACATGAGCATACAATATGAAGAATGTAAGGAAATGTGTACGCATTTAAATATGGTAAAGCCATGTGAGATTAAGTTTGTACAGTATGCATGAGCTGCTCATATGTGTCTGATATGACCTGTTTGAGTATGTGTGCAATAAAGACTGAGACTGAGTGTCTGCCCATTATGGTCTGATGCTCTCAGATAGTCCAGTCACTTCCATGAAAGCTTCAATAAGCTTTCTTTAGCTCTCTTGCCATTTCAAAATGCCTGTCTCTGTCTGGGTTTGGCACGTTAGTGTCCACACAGACAGTAGTCAGAGATCAGCAGACAAGGTGGACACAGTTGGTCTAGAGTCCTGATAGAAAAAGCAGGTATCATGATTCAAGGTGCCGTTCTGATTGTCAGATCGCGTCCATGTTGATAGGATGTTTTGGCACTAGGTGGAGTATAAAAAAAAGTTCAATATAATAAAAAGGGCAACTGAATGCAATCGGAGGACTTAACTTTATAGAAAGTGGGATTGCGTCCCAGTCCAGTGAATGTTGCGGTGATGTTTTCAATTATATTTTGGTAAAGCAGGCTTGTCTTTTGAGCTCAATCCACTACGGCAGACAAGACGGCCATGGCGGCAATGCCACAGCACAGGAGCAGGATCTGCAACAGGGAGTGTCTGGGAAAAAATAAGAAACATTTTTTGCTTCAGTGCCTGCCCATTCATTCTCATATTAGTGTAACACTTTTTCCCCCTCTGCATATTTAGTCTCTTAGTGGGTATTTGCATTGTGGTCAGTGGCTGTCCAGACTGACCAGTGTACATACCCGAGGCTGGTCTCCTCCAGGAGGTCAGGCACCACGTTGACCAGGGCTATGTACAGGAAGCCTCCCGAGGAGAATGGTAAGATCCATGCTGTTGCATTTTCTACACAGGATAAAGTGGAGTGAAAGGTTTGGCTTAATAGTTAAACAAAGCTTTCCATGCTGCTTGGCTGCCAAAGCACTGAAGACTATGGTTCCTTGTTAGCCTATACAGAGGGTGTGGACAGTTCGACATGGGCAGGAGCTCACCGGAGCAGAATACCAGCACTTAATGGTCTACTGCTTTAGCTCCTGCACCGCTTATAGAATATTCAATCAAAAGTATTGTGGATCTCTTGCACATAAATAAAAACAGTACCGGCACCCAAAATAAATACTGTTCCTTATTTCAGTCCAAGTCAAGCACCTGGTGTGGAGCTGTAGTTTCAGTGCTCTGCTGCTGTTTTGTATATGGAGGATACTAGGTGGCTCACCTGTCCCTCTGGGAGACTGGGCACACAGGGCAAAACAGGCCCCCAGCACCCCTCCCAGGGCTGTGGATAGCTGCATGCGGGCGGCACTCCAGCGGTCAAACCCTGCACGCAGCAGGATGGCAAAGTCACCCACCTAGAGATGAGCAAACATCATGCAAGCAATGTGTCACAGATTCACATATAAGCAATGCGTCACAGAGCCCATTTATGTAAGAAGAAAAAAAGATGGGGATATCAACTAGAACTGAATCAATTCATGACTCAAAATCAGTCATAATTAGCTTCCATTGCATGAAGTATGTTACAAAAAAATAGGTCACATCCCCTAAAAATAGCAAGTTTGAACTTACTTCATGGGGAATTTCATGGAGCAGGATGGCAAAGGTGGTGAGACACCCAACCTGTCAGGAAACACATAGAACAGGTCTCTGATCAGGCTCTGCAAAATATATACGTACAAGACATGTTTCCAATCCTATACTACTCAAACTGATAACGACTCTTGTACTACATTACAGTGTATATACATGACAATGTTTGTTTCATGCATCCAACTGGGCTTCTACTTTGATAAACACCATCATGCCTGCATATAGAAATATGAGTGCAGATGGAAACCAAAATAAGTGGGATGCCCATGTGTGTGAGCGATGTAGAGACATCTAGCTAGTTCACTTCCTCTCTGGCAAACTCTCCCTTTGGCTCATGCTGTTAGCCTTATGCCTCTCCAGCTGGACTTTCTCACCCACAACCGTGGGTAATGTAATCATTATCATACTTCAGAAAATAGCGAGGTAGAATTCAGTGTCCTGACTCAATGTTCTGTAATAATGACAATACCGTACTTTGTATCAAAATCATAGAATTGTGTTGTTGAAACTAGTCTCTTAAGCAGGGGTGCAGTATCATGCTCATAGTGGACTGAGCTGAGAATGGTGAATGTTATGACTAAGTGAGCACTGATACAGCTATCTACAAGTCTGCCAAGGGGGTTGGGTCCTCTGCCAATCATGGGCACGAGCCTCAAATGCCAAAACAACCGCCTTTCATAACATACTGTAGTCTGTAATAAGTCTGCTCTAAGTTGAAGTATTGTATGCATTGTTCATGACCACGGTGCATTTTGTTGAAATGCTTGCATTGAAATTAGTAACTGCCATTAGGTTTAATTAGCATTTATTAAAAACCCACACATGGGGACTATTTAGTATATAGCACCTGGACATACTTCATTGCAGATATTTGTGCTGCAGACTAACTCACCTTCCTGCTGACCAGGAAGCTCCCTGCCACAGCCAGGCCATGAGTGAAGTTGTCAATGCAGTTAGCCAGCAGGTTCAGGTACCCGCTCGTCTGCCAGATAGAGACACAGAACCAAGTCTATACAGGATCCCACAGCTGACTCACACTGAAGTCATATACACAAAGCAAAAGGGGCTACTTAGTACAAAGGATCAGTTTGGTGGCTCTGGGGATTTCATTTTAGTGGCTCTTAATCAAAAATGGACATTTCCAGATTGTTCTCCCTTTTGTCATTTACATATGGCTTGTTAAAATGAACAATATTCCGTCAGGCAAACTTTACCCATTTGATCCAACGTACCTTTATTTTCTTTGGCACTTCCTGCAAGCTGCTTTTTGTCTTGCAGGGCGAGCTCCACGTATCAGAATGGTGCCCATTGATGTGGGACAACGCCTCACTACTGGAGTCTGAGCTATGGGAGGTCTGAGGAGAAGGGGTGACAAAAAAAACAAACAGGTATTAGCCCAATCAACAGGAAATTCTAAAGCATGCAAAGGTTTACATAATACACTACACCTATACATTCCATTGAGTCAACCTACAGTACTGTGTTTCTTCTATGTCAACCATAGCTTATCTCCTCCAACCACAGACTGCACATTACAGCCTAAAATTCCTGTCGCAGTCATCACATCCTCCACTGAATTTGCGTGCTTTTAACAAAAAACAAATTCATTCTACCCCAGGCCATTCTCCTTTCCAGAGACCGGTGCTGACTTCCTGGTCCCTTCCTCGTTTAGAGCCATTTACAGGACAGCGGCATTTAATAGTCAAATTAAATGAGGCAAATAGCCTACTGTATTGTAAATCTGGCTGGGAAATGTTAAATATCTTCTCAAATATCAATCTGTCCCCTAATGTGTGAGTGGGCTGGGTAATTCATTGGAGAGTGAGAGTTTGACACCAAGTGAGATCGTGATTCATGACCTATGTCTCTGAATTGAATAGTAACGGCATCTTGATAACAACATCGAAACATGCTTGATAAGACTCCATTTGTGGAATGAGCACTGATCTACCCCGAATCTCACTATACACCCCTGAACACACTCCTCTGGCCTCTCTGAAGTAGATGTAGCAGCTGCTTCCTCCCCATCTCTATAAATAGCTACAATGAATGAGACCAGACATGGATGCCAATCTTCCTCCTCCTGAGCAAAAGAGAAGGAAGAGGAAAGTGGTACACACAACTTTTGCGAGATGTATGGGGCACAAGAGTAAGAAACAAATACCTGCAATTAAATTAAGGATTATCATTTGAATAACAGAACATTTTCGCATATGGGATCACAAATGCAGTATGATTTAAAATGCTGGTTCTCACCCTTACCTTTTCATCAGCAAGTTAGAGCTGACTATATCAGTGAAATAAGATGGATAAAAAAGGAACCCTACAGACATTAAGGCCTTCAAAATCCTGCAGTTGTGTACCGCTGTTTTACATATGCCACAAGAAGCTCTCCCATTTCTACAGAGCAGAGAACATCTCAACTCACTCAATGCACCATCAAAAATCACTCCATACCCCAAAACATCAAAAGAATCCCGAAGCTAATACTCTGCACTAATACCCACTCCAAATCCCATATGAAAAAGGGTCTCACTGGTATTAGAGAAATGGAGGGGAGATAGAATACAGCTTTGATCCCAAGCGTGTCTAGCAGATCGACTCAGGGCTATGGCACAATGGGTCCCTGCTCGTGGAGGTAGGGGATCGATAAGGTTGCATCAGTAACCATGTTTCAATCCAGATTAAAGTTAGAGTGAAAAAAAAAAAAAATCACGACAGCTGGGATGGAAAAAGTGTCGGTACAATTTCATAATTGTCAACAGACAATATGTTTGTTCGACATGGTGGGATCTTTGTGTCTGAAATTAATTATGCGACAAATTGGTGGAAACTATTTATTGCGCTATTTTTGATAGTATTACCATCATGTCGAGGTAAATTTGAAGTCAAGTTGATGCTATGATGTGTGGTCCTAACTTGAAAAAGCTTGCCCAGTTTATTAGGCTTCAGATGAAAGAAGTTATGATGAACTTCACAGGGTGGTGCACAGTCATGAGCTTGATGCTCCTTTCCAATAAATATTGAGGATCTTATTATGTATGCTAGTGACATGATTTGTACTTAGCTGCCAATTAAGAAATAAAAATGATCTTATCCATCCAATCCTATAACCTAACCTGTCCACTTTATCAGCAAGCTGTTGTCTATAGAGAATATGCCAAAACTTGATTGGGCACGTTTGCCATTTATCACAAGAGTTTGTGTGAAAAACCAAATCGATAGAAAATGCAATGGAAACACATTGACCTTATGTTTTTTTAGTCGGTACATGACTAACTTTAGCACCAAGTGGTTTCTATGTACACTGCATCACAGCCTTTTTATCCACAACACACCCATTTGATAGAAACAAACCTCTGGTGGGAAAATGGGCATATATTTTTTAAATTAATATTTTATAATATTCACATTCAAATCTGTAGAAAATTGGAATAGTTTGATTTCTTACTTTCCATTTGGACTCCAACTCCACTTATAAAGTTATAAATAAGACAATTCTGGGAGATTCCCATTCAGGACATAATGTGTCATCACAGCACTGTTTAATCACTACCTTAAAGCGGCTTAAATTCAGAAGTTGATTGTTGAAGTCAAAATACTAATGATTAATCACTGAAGAGTGGAATAAAAACTGATTGTGGTTTCTTCAGCTACAACACTATCAATCAAGATGATCTAATGTGCCTTGTTTAAGTTTAGGTCAGAGTTACCCACTGAAGACCGGCTCAGATCAAACAGAAAGCCCTAGATACAGCCAACTGATCCACTAGCCACCCCAAGAGCAGTGTCACTGTGGTACCAGTGAAGGGATTAAAGAGCACTGGTGCACTGGACACAACTAAATAAATATGTGAGGGTTCCAGCATATGAGATGAGGTGTGTAATTAGATGCATGACCTTAACCTTCTTTGGAAAGACCTGCCCACTATTCCTTTAAATAATTTGGGGCTATTAAAGTTGTATCCGGTGCATTGACTCGACTCTGTTGCACTTTTCATGTAGACATGGACAATAAAACAGCATTGAACTACTCACAGGGACATGCTGGCTGTTACCAATGGAGTCCTCCTGACTGTTCTCATCTGGGAACATCTTCTCCAGGAGAAGGAAGGACAGCATGCCCATGATAACCCACAGGCCCTGGGTCCTGTAGTGGAGCTGGCTCTCATCTGAACACAGGGAGGATGGAAGAGACAGTGTGAGATTGTCATCCCTGTTAAAATGGAGCCTAACTAATTGGAAAACTTTCTCTAGGATTGTATAGAGACCCCCTTTCACAAGGATCAGTGGAATGCAGGCATGGCTTAGGGTTGCTCATCACCACCGAGGACTTCATAGAAATCAGCAAAGCATTTTAAAGTGTATTTATACATGACAACCAGAGGACCTCAGGTCTGGGAAACTTAATCCTGGGCTACATCCAGTTGTCAAACATTGCAGATAGAAATGCCATGAATAGAGCATACATCAGTGTTTCCCAATGCCAGTAACCAATGCAAACACACCTTATTAATCTCATTGAGCGTTTGATGATTAGTTCACTTAAATCAGGTGTGCTTTTCTTTTTCTTTTCTTTTTTAAATACTGGAGGACTGGGTACTGGAGTTTGGAAAAACTGCAATACTTGACAGAGAAGCATGTGTGTACACAGAAATATATGCTATGTGAATGT
Organism: Oncorhynchus gorbuscha; assembly: GCF_021184085.1. NCBI lineage: Eukaryota > Metazoa > Chordata > Actinopteri > Salmoniformes > Salmonidae > Oncorhynchus > Oncorhynchus gorbuscha. The sequence continues at coordinate 20,022,880 of NC_060177.1, read as the reverse complement.
TCCAAAATGTTGCGTCCTTCTGAACGCATCCCTGGTAATGCTAAATTAAAATCAACAAAAAAAGACACTGAACAAAAATATAACACAACACGTAGTGTTGGTCACATGTTTTATGAGCTGAAATAAAAGACCCCAGAAATGTTCCATATGCACAAAAATTGTATTTCTTCAATGTTGTGCACAAATTAGTTTACATCCCGGTTAGTGAGCATTTCTCCTTTGCCAAAATAATCCATCCATCTGATAGGTGTAGCATCTCAAAAAGCTGATTAAAACAGCATGGTCCTTACACTGGTGCACCTTGAGCTGGGGAAAATAAAAGGCCACTAAAAACCTGCAGTTTTGTCATAACAATGCCACAGATGTCTCTAGTTGAGGGAGCGCGCAATTGGCATGCTGACTGCAGGAAAGTCCAGCAGAACTGTTGCCAGAGACTTGAATGCTAATCTCTACCATAAGCCACCCACAACAACATTTTCGAGAATTAGGCAGTATGTCCAACCAATCTCACAACTGCAGACCACGTGTAACCACGCCAGCCCTGGACCCTCACACCCGGCCTCTTCACCTGCGGGATCGTCTTGAGACCAGCCAACGGACTAAACTGTGGTTTTGCACAACTGTAGAATTTCTACAGAAACCGTTCCAGGGAAGCTCATCTGCATGCTCGTCGTCCTCACAAAGGTCTTGACCCGAGTGCAGTTCGGCGTCAAAACCAACTTCAATGGGCAAATGCTCACCTTCAGTGCCCCATGGTAGCATTGGGTTTTGGTATGGGCAGGGATAAACTACAGACTAACACAACTGCATTTTAATCAATGGCCATTTAAAATGCACAGATGCTGTGAAGAGATCCTGAGGCCCACTATCGTGCCATTCATCAGCTGTCATCACCTCACGTTTCGGCATGATAATGCACGGCCCCATTTTGCAAGGATCTGTAAACTGTTCCTGGAAGCTGAAAACATCCCTGTTCTTCCATGGCCTGCATACTCCCCAGACATGTCACTCTTTGAGCATGTTAGGGATGCTCTGGATTGACGTGTACGACAGTGTTTCAGTTCCGTCCAACATCCAGCAACTTCGCACAGACATTGAAGAGCAGTGTGACAACATTCCATAGGCAACAAGCAACAGCCTGATCAACTCTATGTGAAGGACATGTGTCGATCTGTATGAGGCAAATGGTGGGCACACCAGATACTAACTGGTTCTGACTCATTCCCGCAACTTCTTTTTTTTAAAGGTAGCTGTGACCAATAACTGCATATGTGTATTCCCAGGCATGTGAATATTTGTTTATTTTATTTAATTTAACCTTTAGGGCCTAATGAAATTATTTCAGTGGACTAATTTCCATATATGAACTGTAACTCAGTATAATCTTTGAAAGTGTTGCCTTTATATTTTTGTTCAGTGTATATGTTTGCACTAAAACTGCTTTGAAGAGTCATTGTAAAATGCTATATTTGACAAATCATTAATACTGATGAGAATATCTGCACTTCCAATGTTAACTTATTAGAAAAATTAAATGTAGTATACTGGGAATGTAAGCAGTCATTCTCTCTCTGTCTCTGTCAGTTTGAAAAGTGTCGAAATCAATTGTTTTAGCAAACAGATTATCTTTACAATATTGCTGACATGTCAGATAAGTGATATGCAAGCCTAAGGACACAGGCATTCCACTGGTCTGTGTGAAGGGCCAGAAGAGGTATACTGGTGGAGGGAAATAAGCACAGTTAATTTGAATAGGGATGTCTCCAGGAGGGATAAAGGGTATAGAAAGAACAGGAGGGTGCCTGAGAGAGAAGGTTGACTCACCTGGGCTGCAGGAGTGGGAATGTGCCCAAGCCTCCGGGAGCAAGTGGAGGAACACGTCACCCAAGAGACCACCAATGGCAAAGCTCAGAAGCTGCTTTAGCTTCCGACAGCCAGCTGGAAACACACGGAGTGTAACAAGAGAGAAAGAGATGGCAATTATGAAGTGTAGTTGAGGTAGGCTGTATCATCCATGATATACAAAAAAATGCTGGTTCTTCCCTGTTTGAGCTAAAACATTTACAGGCTTCATTTAAATAAATCTGCAAAATAAGTGATTTTCTATTTCTAGCTTTAAAATTAAGAGCCATTACATGTTTGTCTATTTAAACATTTTTATCTCTGTATGAAGTATGACTATGACAATTAAATAAATAGGCCTACTGGGTCATTTCTCAATTTATGGGCTCGATTTTTTTTAAACGTCTGAATGAACACCTTCAGAGGATGCAACTGCCATTGCTATTGTATTACAATATGGCATTAGTGATCCGACTTTCTCCTTACCAATACTAATAAGCACAAAGGACCAGGACAGGCAAAGCCAGTGGCCTTCAGTGTTAATAGTGTTTTCTGAGAGATGTTGAAATGCAATACATATTGGCCTGGTTTCTCTTCTTTGAGAGTGAAGAATACAGCATGGAAATGAGGACACACCCAATTCAGTACCATTCACATTGACACATTTATCCATTATCAAACAAGGCTTATGTCAGTGATACCTTTAGAATTACTTTCTCTGGTCATTTTTAAAAAACAAACTGCAGGATTTGTGCGAGCTAAAAGCATAATCCCAATGGTGCAAAGGAATCATTGACATTTGACCAAAATGTTACAGTTTAACACTTTATGCACATAAACAGTACTGGTATCTAACATGGTTAAATACTCAAGGCAACAACAAAAATCAGCAACGCAGCTTTGGAGGTAGTGACTGTGGCCTCTATATATTCTACGTGAAGGCTGTGTTTAAAAGGGTGTGGTCATGCAGAGTTCAGAAGCACATTGTTCAGCTCATAAGCAGCAGTTTCCTCAGAGAAAAATAGAGGTGCCATTGCTCCACATTTAAATGGCTCTTCAGAAAAAAACAGTACAGAACTGTATTCTATGATAAAAAAATTATGCCCAGCTCACAAGGGCCCCTTGATGATGTGAGGCATTTGCCTCTTCTGCTTAATGGTAAGTCAGTCACTGTAGGCTACCTCAGGATGTCTAATTACGGGTGTGGTGATCAAGGCATAACCAGTGTGGCTCATTTTCAGAAGAAATAGTAGGCCTACATTAGTCTGGCTAACAGCAAGGTTACATATCAGTTTAGGTCACAACTTACCCGCTGTCTCGAGGGCCGCTCCTGCCTCAATAGGAATAACAAGAAGGGGGAAAATTCCAGTGAGGCCTACAGCAACAGACCCAACCAGAGAGCAGAGCCAGACATCAGCACGTTCACTTGCAAAGAAGTCAGCTAAGGCCTGGAAGCCTAGGAACTCATCTGGAAGCCCTGGGCCTGATCCAGCAGCTGTGGCTGTGGCATGAGCCATGGCTGCCTGGGACATCATCTTCCCACTGGATGCCCCTCTGGAGGAGATGACCAGCAGGGCAGCACCAGTGAACAGTGCAGCCAATGCCCAGCTGGGCCTACCACCTCCTGATTTCATCCGTCCCTCGTTCCAGAGAGCACCTGCAACCAACAAGGACAATGTTGCAAGATGGAGAAGTAATCATATAACGTAGAGAAGCCTACATGCATTCTTAACTCAACATAGATGCTTTCTCAAATAAATTGAATGCGCATTCACTGCCAAACAGTTTCTATAGACATTTTTGGCTAAGGTTGCAATATTGTGTGTGACCAGTAACGGGTGATGACTAAAAATGGACAGGAAAAATAAATCCCTTGGTAGGGTAGTCATTCCACCAAAACAGATGGAAAAAGTGCTCCATGAGCAACTGCTTAGGTCTGCTAATGTCTAAGAAAACGTGTCTAAGAGGACCTATTACACAGCATCATGACTTGAACAATTAAATATTATATTAACTTTACATGGTTGTGTGTGATAATGCCCGCGAGCCCCTTGGCCTGCGGTACCCCATCTACACGTCAGCGCGCCTGCATCGCATTTTGAATGTGTTCATCAGAGCGCTGTTCACGGTCGACGAAAATCACAAATATAATAAAGGAGAAAGACAACACTAAAAAGTTGGAGGCCATGTGAAGAATTCGCAAACATAGCTTGCAGGAACGAGTAAAGTGCTGTTTACGTCAACGATAGATATGAGATGCTGATGATATGCTGTTGTGATGCCAGACAGCTCGCGCAGTAAAAGTTGAGACGACACAGCACAAGCGAGTGTTGCACACGTTCCGGAAAGGCCCAAACATTAACATTTTGACTAATTGTAACAAGTTGTGGGCCAGCTAACGTTAATTTCAATGTAACACATCTCACACACTGTAGCAACAGCTGTATCTGTTACGTTAGATATGCATCGCATGGATTTATTTAGCTAGCTAGGTGACTTTTGTTTTTACTTAATAAAGGTTACTGTTTATTTGGCAACCAGTTGCTATTTAATTCGCTCTGCTACTTGGAAAGTTCTGGTCGTGACGCCCAAATGGCTGTCTATAAACAAACTCAGCGAGCACGCTTAACTAGCCAAGCCTAACGTTAGCATTTCAAACCTTAAGTTGAAGTTAGTTTGGATTGCTAAAATCACGCAGTCAACTTACAAGAAAAAGTTAATAAGTAATGTGATATTAATATATTTTACCCTGTTGTGATTCCTGAAGTTCTTCCACCAGTGTGTCCCTGCCATCCAGCTCAGTGAGGTAGGCGAGAGCTGCTGTTCCACTCTCCAGCTGATTCCGCAGCTAACTTTCCTGCCACGGCTTCCCCTTTTCCAGAGGAGCCACGTCACCGGAAGTGTATTTTTATTCCTGACAGGAGGGATGACAAAATGTAGTTTAGGCACCTATGTTCGCGATGTACGTTTCTGGGGTCTATTCATTACGGAAACGGTTTACCATTTAAGAACCAAACAGCAAACGGGGAGCACCTACCTGGATTTGTCCAATATAAACTCCTTTGCGTTTTCCGTTTAGAGTGAACGGTTTCTGTTGCCAAACGCTTTGCAACAGAATCGGTGTAATGGCTACACCCCAGGTTTGACATTAGCCTGTAGTGCTGTAGGCTTATGTCCAGTAATAATGCTTCTGTTTCATGTGAATGTTTGTATCAGTCATGTATCTTAAATACAGTTGTGGAAAGAGTACTTAAATGACATAATTTGCATTTATTTATGTTATTAAACCTTTATTTAACTAGGCAAGTGAGTTAAGAACAAATTCTTCTTTACAATGACGGCCAAACCCAGACGACGTTGGGCCAATTGTGCGCGCCCTATGGGACTCCCAATCACGGCCTGATGTGATACAGCCTGGATTTGAACCAGGGACTGTAGTGACACCTCTTGCACTGAGATGCAGTGTCTTAGACCGCAGCACTACTCTTTTATTATATTATATGGTGAAAAATGAAATGTCATTAAACATTCCACCAGGGCAATAACATGTTAATGTTGATTAAGAAATCATAGTGAACATGATTATACATCCATGTTGTGCTTTCAAAATCGGAGAGCTTATTTAGCTTATTTAAATGCAGCCAAATGGGACAGAAACTTTGCCTTCAGGGCAAAAAGGCACCCTCTGTGCCAAAAGGTTTTCAAGGCTTGTGTTGTTGTATTCACACTGTACCAGTGACCTGGAAGGTGATGGATGGTGAAGTAAATATTGGGGACCCAGGCATTATGATTCATGATGCAGTTAACGCCATGATCTATGGAATACAAATTGACTCCTGACAAAAATGTCATGCGGCCTACACTGTATCATCATGCCTTTCTAGTTCGACCAGCAGATGATGCATTTGACAGTTACAGTACAGAAGTTTCTAGATATTCTAAGGTATGGCACTCAGTAATCTCGTCCACCAGACAGCTCTCTCTCTCTCTTGAGCCTGGGAATGATTCAGAAGATTTCCTCTGTAATGATAACTCTTCCGTAAGATTATTTGTGAGATCCATACTGATTGACACACCAATGGAAGTGTGTGTGCGTGCATGTGTATGTGCGCCCACACGTTTGTGTGTGATTCTGCGCCTCTCTTCTTTGACCAATAGGTGCTGCTGTGAACCTGACTCTGGTCACGCCAGAGAAGGCCGTCAAACTAACTGCCAATGACTTCCGTAGACAGCACCTGTCCAAGGATGGGTGAGTAGCGCTCAGAGACCTCTTTCAAATACCTGCCTGAGTGTGTGATTAGAATAAAACATTGTATCAAGAAAAAGTATGACATTAATCTATAACACTGTTTCTACTCTTTTATTGTATATTTTTTAAATAATGCAGACACATTTTTTAAGGGGGTAGATTAGCTTTAATATTGCAGATAGATTGTAGCTTCCATCAATGTAATTGTCTGCATCATTTCCAATTCCCCATATTTTGGGGGTAAATATAATGTATATTAAAAATTCTTACATGTCTTAATTTATTTCCAAAATTAACAAATAATATGCGTAATAATGTTGTCAGTTCATATGAAGGATTTTACCTATAACCAGGATTACAAACATTTCATTTTTGGCAAGTAATTATTTTGCAAACAATTATTCTGATTGTCCCTAACATCATTGCCCCATAGCAACAGACGTGGGACACACACACACACACACACACACACACACACACACACACACACACACACACACACACACACACACACACACACACACACACACACACACACACACACACACACACACACCAGCCTTCCCCCACAAACATCCCTGAGCCCAACTCAGGAGAGACTTGATATGCGAATGCATATTTAATTTTACCTTTATTTAACCAGGCAAGTCAGTTAAGAACATATTCTTATTTTCAATGACGGCCTGGGAACAGTGGGTTAACTGCCTGTTCAGGGGCAGAACGACAGATTTGTACCTTGTCAGCTCGGGGGTTTGAACTCGCAACCTTCCGGTTACTAGTCCAACGCTCTAACCACTAGGCTACGCTGCCGTTGAAGTCGGAAGTTTACATACACTTAAAACTTATTTTTCAACCACTCCACAAATTTCTTGTTAACAAACTATAGTTTTGGAAAGTCGGTTAGGACATCTACTTTGTGCATGACACAAGTCATTTTTCCAACAATTGTTAACACACAGATTATTTCACTTATAATTCACTGTATCACAATTCCAGTGGGTCAGAAGATTACATACACTAAATTGACTGCCTTTAAACAGCTTGGAAAATTCAAGAAAATGATGTAATGACTTTAGAAGCTTCTGATAGGCTAATTTACATAATTTGAGTCAATTGTAGATGTACCTGTGGATGTATTTCAAGGCCTACCTTCAAACTCATTGCCTCTTTGCTTGACATCATGGGAAAATCAAAAGAAACCCTCAAGACCTCAGAAAATATATTGTAGACCTCCACAAGTCTGGTTCATCTTTGGGAGCAATTTCCAAATGCCTGAAGTTACCACATTAATCTGTACAAACAGTAGTACGCAAGTATAAACACCATGGGACCACGCAGCTGTAATAGCGCTCAGGAAGGAGACGCGTTCTGTCTCCTAGAGTTGAATGTACTTTGGTGCGAAAAGTGCAAATCAATCCCAGAACAACAGCAAAGGACCTTGTGAAGATGTTGGAGGAAACGGGTACAAAAGTATCTCCATCCACAGTAAAACAAGTCCTATATCGACATAACCTGAAAGGCCTTTCAGCAAGGAAGAAGCCACTGCTCCAAAACCGCCATAAAAAAGCCAGACAACGGTTTGCAACTGCACATGGGGACAAAGATTGTACTTTTTGGAGAAATGTTCTCTGGTCTGATGAAACAAAAATACAACTGTTTGGCCACAATGACCATGGTTATGTTTGGAGGAAAAAGGGGGATGCTTGCAAGCCGAAGAACACCATCCCAACCGTGAAGCACAGGAGTGGCAGCATCATGCTGCGGGGGTGCTTTGTTGCAGGAGGGACTGGTGCACTTCACAAAATAGTTGGCATCATGAGGTAGGAAAATTATGTGGATATATTGAAGCAACATCTCAAGACATCAATCAGGAAGTTAAAGCTTGGTTGCAAATGGGTCTTCCAAATGGACAATGACCCCAAGCATACTTCCAAAGTTGTGGCAAAATGGCTTAAGGACAACACAGTCAAGGTATTGGAGTGGCCATCACAAAGCCCTGACCTCAATCCTATAGACAATTTGTGGGGAGAACTGAAAAAGCTTGTGCGAGCAATGAGACCTACAAACCTGTGTCCATTACACCAGCTCTGTCAGAAGGAATGGGCCAAAATTCACCCAACTTATTGTGGGAAGCTTGTGGAAGGCTACACAAAACGTTTGATCAAAGTTAAACAATTTAAAGGCAATGCTACCAAATACTAATTGAGTGTAAACTTCCGACCCACTGGAAATGCGATGCAAGAAATAAAAGCTGAAATAAATCATTCTCTCAACTATTATTCTGACATTTCACACTCTTAAAATAAAGTGGTGATCCTAACTGACCTAAAACAGGGAATTTTTACTAGGATTAAATGTCAGGAATTGTGAAAAATTGAGTTTAAATGTATTTGGCTAAGGTATTTGTTAACTTCCAACTTCAACTGTACAATTGTAGCTGTTTGAGAAGGCATGCAAATTGAGCAACAATGGGGAGAATGATTAACCAATGTAAAGTCCTAATTAATGGCGTTTAGATACACCCCCCTACCCTGAAACACACACACACTGAATATTTTCCAATTAGTCCCACAGGGGCCACAATCATTTTCCCCTTCTCTGATTGTTCAAGTGTGATCCCCTCCCCATGGGTTGCAGCAGCTTATGTTGCCAGCACTGACACTACCTGGGTGGGGCACCCCAGCATAATCCCTACCGACTAGGTACAAGGTCATCAAGGTTCTCATTAGCAGCTTTGAGAAATTCCTTGTATATTGTGCTCAGCCATCCGGGGGCTTTGGCTTTATTGGACCAATCCTGCAATGCAGGCTCAGATACTTGAGAGGGCAGTGCTGCTTTAGTGGGTCACTGACCACCTTTGTTTTTCTGTCTTGGCTGCATATAGGCTACTTTCAGTACGCCTTTAAAACAGATAAGGATTTCTCCTTAGTGTGTGGGTCGCTCAGGTGGGTGTCTAGGGTACAGGGTTGGGGACCGCTCCATCATGATCAGGCAATATTTATCATCTATTTTCAAATGTATATCCCATATTTGCACAATTTAAAGCTCTCTCTGTCACAACTCCTGCTTGCAGACACGTATGGGCTCTGGCATTTCCAACTTTTCCAAACAAAAAAACACACACCCCACCTTCCACCACAATACACCGTACATACCCACATACTGTGCCTTCTATGTCCTCTGTTTGCTGTGTTTTTATCCCTACCATCTTCAAAAAAAATGTTTTACTTTTTTGTGCAACACAAAGGACACACGAGGGCCTTGAGAACACATGCAGATTGTTTGTGAGAGGTTAAGATAACAGAGGACATGAATAATGTTCGCACTATGAGTCATCCCTGCCTGACTTGAGCAATGCATATAGAAACAGGAACTTATGGCTGGTGGGACAAGGGTACATGAAGTAGAGTTTAATGGAAAAACATAGTGTGCACACACATGCGTGCGTGTGTGCGTGCTTGTCAATCGGCCATGTGATTTAACTTTATCTTCTATCCAAGCCTTGTCTGATGGTTGGATCTTGTAAAGCTGAGTGCATTGGGGAAAATGAGGAATCGGGAATAAGAAGTGAGAAATCTGGATGTCCCCTTGCACGCCTGTCAGGGGCGGCTCCATGACATTGTGAAAGAGATGACGGCCAACGAAACTGCTGGTGACAGTCAGGCAGTAAAACAGGGTCAGGGTCCTCTCTGTGGCCTGTCTATTCTGGCCATGCCCTCAAAACCATAATTTTCTTGACAGTTGCTCTCATTTTTGAGAATGTTTTTTTGGGATCTGATATTCTGATTATCCTCTGACATATGCATACAACCAGTTATTTATTTTCTTAGTAGACAAAACAAATAACTACGACTTACATTCGGATAACCCACTCCCGTAGCAGTGTGTCCACTCCATTCTATTATAAACAACTCTCTGATATACATCCAAATCAATAAGGGCCCTTGGTGTTCAGTTCATCATATGGTAATCTAATGGATTCTATGGCATACTACTGGATTGCACCTGCAGTATAAGGCCTGGAAGGAGCAAGTGGCTCCACAGAGTGAGCAGAAATCAGATCACAGACGACTACATCGACCACTACCTCTAATCAAGCTTTGCTTTGTGGCAAGCTGTTTAGTTACCATCTGGTTTAAGGAAGAAGGAGAAGGAGAAGAAGAAGAAAATCTTTTGAGTTCCATCTTAAATTGGTAAAATTAAGGAAGTTTTTAGTTCCCTAGTTAATTCAGTGAGTTATAGAAATCTCTGATTTCTTGCCCTCTGTGGCAATTTGCTTTAACCGACTGAATGAGATTCTCCTGCATTCACAGAGAGAGTACTACTATCCATGCTGCTCCTGGAAGACTTAGTGACGGTAAGAGTGAGGCTGGCTGGACTGAGAGAGACAGGAGGCGTTTCTTCCCATGAGCATCCTTTTATACAGATTGTAATGTTATGAAATGTGTTTTTCTGCTGGTTTCAGCTCAGAGATATATCTGTATAACTAGTGTTGGTATTCTTGCTACTTTTTATTTAATGTAGGAAAAAGTTGATTTAATGACAGAGGCAATTTGGCCTTTGTAGATCACTGGGTTACAGTTGTTTGCATTTTATCCTTATCCATTATTTGATTTGATAGTCTTGCATAATAAGTTGTTGAATAATAAATGCTAATTTACCCTTGTTGATCGTTAATAGTATATTTTATTTTTGACTGAGAGTCAATGGGTTACATCAAGAGTAAAAATTGACCTTTAAAAGATATATTTAGCTAACATCTAGGCAGTAGACCGATGGTCATCACTGGCAGCTAATACTTTGTGTCCACATTTGTCTTCATTTGTTTCTTCTAAATGTAATTACTTGGTTTAGAATATGTTGTTATCACATCAAAACTAATAACAGTACTCTTTAAATAATAACTAGAATGAAGAATGTTTGGTAACACTATTTGGATAGTCCATCTGTAGATGCTCTACAGACACTATCAGTTACATTTCAACTAACTATCTACTAACCTTAGCTCTAAACCTAACCATTATCCTAACCCTTATTCTGAACCTAACCCTAACCATGACCTTAGCAAGAAGTTGCTTATCAACCTAGTGAGTTGGAAAATCCGGACTATCCAAATAAAGTGTGAGCGAAAGTTTTACTGGGCTATAACATGTTTCCAACTATTCAAGCTAAATTACTCTAGTTGTTCAAGAGAATTTGTCAGAGGATGATTACGTAATTTATGTCAAAACCAGCACAGTGTGGACATTGATCTGGAGAAATTTTGGTCAAACAGAATAGATAGACGGAGTGCAACATTTCCTGTTGCGACGGTCTATGTATCCTGTTTTCCACAGTCAGTGGTCTTGCATGTCATCCCCTTGTGAGAGGGTCTGTGGGTAGTTCTCGTGACCCGAAAGTGTGAAGCCACAGGGGTCTGGTAGAGGCTCTCTGTCTGTCCTAATTAAACTGACAGATTATGACATATAAGTAATCAAAGGTATCAGTTAAAGCCAAATATAGTCCTGACTAGAAATGTAGGCCTACATTGTGACTATTTTGCAATACTTTTGCCACTATTATACAGTTAAAGTGGGAAAATTACATACATCTTAGCCAAATATATTTAAACTCAGTTTTTCATAATTCCTGACATTTAATCCTAGTAAAAATTCCCTGTTTTAGGTCAGTTAGGATCAAATTAAAGTTTATTTGTCACGCGCGCCGAATACAACAGGTGAAATGCTTACTTACAGGCTCTAACCAAATAGTGCAAAAAAGGTTTTAGGTGAACAATAGGTAGGTAAAGAAATAAAACAACAGTAAAAAGACAGGCTACATACAGTAGCAAGGATATAAGAGTAGCGAGGCTACATACAGACACCGGTTAGTCAGGCTGATTGAGGTAGTATGTACATGTAGATCTGGTTAAAGTGACTATGCATATATGATGAACAGAGAAGTGCAGTAGCGTAAAAGAGGGGTTGGCGGGTGGTGGGTGGGACACAATGCAGATAGCCCGGTTAGCCAATGTGCTTGAGCACTGGTTGGTCGGCCCAATTGAGGTAGTATGTACATGAATGTATAGTTAAAGTGACTATGCATATATGATAAACAGAGAGTAGCAGCAGTGTAAAAAGAGGGGTTGGGGGTAGCACACAATGCAAATAGTCTGGGTAGCCATTTGATTACCTGTTCAGGAGTCTTATGGCTTGGGGGTAAAAACTGTTGAGAAGCCCTTTTGTCCTAGACTTGGCAGTAGTAAAGAGAACAGTCTATGGCTTGGGTCTATTACAATTTTTAGGGCCTTCCTCTGACACCGCCTGGTGTAGAGATCCTGGATGGCAAGCAGCTTAGCCACCGTGATGTACTGGGCCGTACGCACTACCCTCTGTAGTGCCTTGTGGTCAGAGGCCGGGCAATTGCCGTACCAGGCAGTGCTCTACATGTTGCAGCTGTAGAACCTTTTGAGGATCTCAGGACCCATGACAAATCTTTTTAGTTTCCTGAGGGGGAATAGGCTTTGTCGTGCCCTCTTCACAACTGTCTTGGTGTGTTTGGACCGTTCTAGTTTGTTGTTGATGTGGACACCAAGGAACTTGAAGCTCTCAACCTGCTCCCCCATCGATGAGAATGGGGGCGTGCTCGGTCCTCATTTTCCTGTAGTCAACAATCATCTCCTTAGTTTTGGTTACGTTGAGGGATATTCTGGCACCACCCAGCCAGGTCTCTGACCTCGACCCTATAGGCTGTCTCGTCATTGTCGGTGATCAGGCCTACCACTGTTGTGTCGTATGCAAATTTAATGATGGTGTTGGAGTCGTGCCTGGCCATGCAGTCATGGGTGAACAGGGGGTACAGGAGGGGACTGAGCACGCACCCCTGGGGAGCTCCAGTCTCCAGTGTTGAGGATCAGCGTGGCAGATATGTTGCTACTTACCCTCACCACCTGGGGGCGGCCACTCAGGAAGTCCAGGATCCAATTGCAGAGGGAGGTGTTTAGTCCCAGGATCCATAGCTTAGTGATGAGCTTTGAGGGTACTATGGTGTTGAACGCTGAGCTGTAGTCAATGAATAGCATTCTCCCTTAAGTGTTCCTTTTGTCCAGGGGGGAAAGGGCAGAGTGGAGTGCAGTAGCGATTGCATCATCTGTAGATCTGTTTGGGCGGTATGCAAATTGGAGTGGATCTAGGGTTTCTGGGATAATGGTGTTGATGTGGGCCATTACCAACATTTCAAAGCATTTCATGGCTATGCACGTGAGTGCTACGGGTCTGTAGTCATTTAGGCAGGTTGCCTTTGTTCTTGGGCACAGGGACTATGGTGGTCTGCTTGAAACATGTTGGTATTATAGACTCAATCAGGGAAATGTTGAAAATGTCAGTGAATCACTACTTTATTTTAAGAATGTGAAATGTCAGAATGATAGTAGAGAGAATGATTTATTTCAGCCTTCATTTCTTGCATCACATTCCCAGCGGGTCGGAAGTTTACATACACTCAATTAGTATTTGGTAGCATTCCCTTTAAATAGTTTAACTTGGGTCAAATGTTTCAGGTAGCCCTTCATAAGCTTCCCACAATAAGTTGGGTGAATTTTGGCACATTCCTCCTGACAGAGCTGATGTAAATGAGTCAGATTTGTAGGCTTCCATGCTTTTTCAGTTCTGCAGACAAATTTTCTATAGGATTGAGGTCAGGGCTTTGTGATGCCCACTCCAATACCTTGACTGTGTTGTCCTTAAGCCATTTTGCCACAACTTTGGAAATATGCTTGGGGTCATTGTCCATATGGAAGACCCATTTGCGACCAAGCTTTAACTTCCTGACTGATGGCTTAAGATGTTGCTTCAATATATCCACATAATCTTCCTACCTCATGATTCCATCTATTTTGTGAAGTGCACTAGACCCTCCTGCAGCAAAGCACCCCCACAACATGATGCTGCCACCCCCGTGCTTCACGGTTGGGATGGTGTTCTTCAGCTTGCAAGTCTCCCCCTTTTTCCTCCAAACATAACATAACAAACATAACCGTAGTCCAGTTATGGCAGTTTTGGAGCAGTGGCTTCTTCCTTGCTGAGTGGCCTTTCAGGTATGTCGATATAGGACTTGTTTTACTGTGGATATTCAGTGCCTTGCGAAAGTATTCGGCCCCCTTTAACTTTGTGACCTTTTGCCACATTTCAGGCTTCAAACATAAATATATAAAACTGTATTTTTTTGTGAAGAATCAACAACAAGTGGGACACAATCATGAAGTGGAACGACATTTATTGGATATTTCAAACTTTTTTAACAAATCAAAAACTGAAAAATTGGGCGTGCAAAATTATTCAGCCCCTTAAGTTAATACTTTGTAGCGCCACCTTTTGCTGCGATTACAGCTGTAAGTCGCTTGGGGTATGTCTCTATCAGTTTTGCACATCGAGAGACTGAAACTTTTTCCCATTCCTCCTTGCAAAACAGCTCGAGCTCAGTGAGGTTGGATGGAGAGCATTTGTGAACAGCAGTTTTCAGTTCTTTCCACAGATTCTCGATTGGATTCAGGTCTGGACTTTGACTTGGCCATTCTAACACCTGGATATGTTTATTTTTGAACCATTCCATTGTAGATTTTGCTTTATGTTTTGGATCATTGTCTTGTTGGAAGACAAATCTCCGTCCCAGTCTCAGGTCTTTTGCAGACTCCATCAGGTTTTCTTCCAGAATGGTCCTGTATTTGGCTCCATCCATCTTCCCATCAATTTGAACAATCTTCCCTGTCCCTGCTGAAGAAAAGCAGGCCCAAACCATGATGCTGCCACCACCATGTTTGACAGTGGGGATGGTTTGTTCAGGGTGATGAGCTGTGTTGCTTTTACGCCAAACATAACGTTTTGCATTGTTGCCAAAAAGTTCAATTTTGGTTTCATCTGTCCAGAGCACATGTTTCTTCCACATGTTTGGTGTGTCTCCCAGGTGGCTTGTGGCAAACTTTAAACAACACTTCCATGAAGGCCAGATTTGTGCAATATACGACTGATTGTTGTCCTATGGACAGAGTCTCCCACCTCAGCTGTATATCTCTGCAGTTCATCCAGAGTGATCATGGGCCTCTTGGCTGCATCTCTGATCAGTCTTCTCCTTGTATGAGCTGAAAGTTTAGAGGGATGGCCAGGTCTTGGTAGATTTGCAGTGGTCTGATACTCCTTCCATTTCAATATTATCGCTTGCACAGTGCTCCTTGGGATGTTTAAAGCTTGGGAAATCTTTTAGTATCCAAATCCGGCTTTAAACTTCTTCACAACAGTATCTCGGACCTGCCTGGTGTGTTCCTTGTTCTTCATGATGCTCTCTGCGCTTTTAACGGACCTCTGAGACTATCACAGTGCAGGTGCATTTATACGGAGACTTGATTACACACAGGTGGATTGTATTTATCATCATTAGTCATTTAGGTCAACATTGGATCATTCAGAGATTCTGGAGAGAGTGAACTTCTGGAGAGAGTTTGCTGCACTGAAAGTAAAGGGGCTGAATAATTTTGCACGCCCAATTTTTCAGTTTTTGATTTGTTAAAAAAGTTTGAAATATCCAATAAATGTCGTTCCACTTCATGATTGTGTCCCACTTGTTGTTGATTCTTCACAAAAAAATACAGTTTTATATCTTTAAGTTTGAAGCCTGAAATGTGGCAAAAGGTCGCAAAGTTCAAGGGGGCCGAATACTTTCGCAAGGCACTGTAGATACTTTTGTACATGTTTTCTCCAGCATCTTCACAAGGTCTTTTGCTGTTCTTCGATTGATTTGCACTTTTCACACCAAAGTACGTTCATCTCTAGGAGACAGAACGCGTCTCCTTCCTGAGCGGTATAACGGCTGTGTGGTCCCATGGTGTTTATACTTGCGTACTATTGTTTGTACAGATGAACGTGGTACCTTCAGGTATTTGGAAATTGCTCCCAAGGATGAACCAGACTTGCAGAGGTCTACAATTCCTTTTCTGAGGTCTTGGCTGATTTCTTTTGATTTTCCCATGATGTCAAGCAAAGATGCAATTAGTTTGAAGGTAGGCCTTGAAATACATCCACAGGTACACCTACATTTGACTCAAATTATGTAGATTAGCCTATCAGAAGCTTCTCAAGCCATGACATCATTTTCTGGAATTTTCCAAGCTGTCAACTTAGTGTATGTAAACTTCTGACCCACTGGAATTGTGATACAGTGAATTATAAGTGAAATAACCTGCCTGTAAAAAATTATTGGAAAAATGAATTGTGTTATGCACAAAGTAGATGTCCTAACCAACTTGCCAAAACTGTAGTTTGTTAACAAGAAATATGTGGAGTGGTTGAAAAATGAGTTTTAATGACTCCAACCTAAGTGTATGTAAACTTCCGACTTCAACTGTAGCCTGTAAAAAATATTTAAAAATACATTCAAATTAGTTTAGACCAGGGATGGGTCCGCAAAACATCCGAACTCGGTCTGCGTACCCACATCCATACCCACACATGCAGTCAGTTGCAAAAGACTCTAGCAAAGGGATGCCACCTTTGCAAGCAAACAGAGTGAAAAAAATGTAAGCTGCAATATCTAACTTTTCATGCAATTCTACTAATTTTGCCATTGGGTGGAGATAAATGGTTGCAGTTTTTTAACATGATATTTGAGTAAGAGTGACAAACAAAATCAATGGGGGCTCCGCAGTTAGTAATTGGACCATGATTACTAGAAATTCATATACAGTAGCTGGCCGCTAGACTCATAACAATCAACAAATATTTAGCTGACAGGGGCTAATTGACTGACTGTCAGTGACTGACATAACAATAGAAAAACTGCTGATGCAAAACCACATGTCAAAATTGTACCTTGTGTATTCTACTATTCTAACTCAAAACAGTAAGTTGAGTCCCCCTCCAGTGTATTTTCTGTATTGCTAAATTAGCACTAATGTCACACTGCGGCCCTGAGAACTCAGGGTATTAAAGACATAGGGGGCTGTGAAGTAAGAGGTGTCAATATTACTGCTTGCTTATAAGGATGCTTTAGCCATCAGAGATATGCATCTTGTGAACATAACTGCATTAAAACATCTCAAGTTGTCGAGTACTCAGTCGCTCGCTTTCGTAGCCTAAAACCAAAGCGTCCATGGGTGCAAGTGATACATTAAACACAACAGCATCCGCGTGCCTGTAGCGAAGTTGCACTCTGAACTTCTGGGCTGGTTTCCCAGACCTAGTTTTGTATTAAAAAGCATGTTTTATGAAGTATTGCCATTAATTAAGTATTTATAATCCAGTAAAAGACTTTATCTGGGTCCAGGCTCTTTGTCCACAAGTCGTTGGTGGAAACCAAACACAGTAGGCATTTTATTTACTGTGTTTTACCAAAGAAAGAAGCTGGTCTGATCTGTCAGGGACTGATAAGATACGATACATATGATGTTTCCTTACTGTATGAAAAGGCCCAATGTGATCAGACAAGACAATCACTGAAATACCCCTGTAGATTTATATTTTAAGTTTTGTGGCCTAGATCATACTGAAGTTTAGACACACAAATGGAGTCATTCACAGCAACCCCCCTCCCCATAAGGAACTGAATCTAAAAGAGAATTTCCCAGTTCCTCTTTTACATAGTGTGTGTGTGTGATGATGATGATGGTCAAGACTGAAGTTGACTAACAGTAGAAATGTTAAACCAAATTATAGGCCTGATTGTGTTTGAATGTTATCTGCCTATTTCCTGTCAGTTTTTGCACTGTGAGAAACACGCATTTTATGTATTGAGCCATTCATTCAAACACAGAATTGAAAGTGTGTTCTTGTCTTTCACAAAATGGGATGAGCACAATGATGTCTGTTAGGTTTTATCTTAGCTGTTCAAAGGCCTGACGCCTTATGTAGTATGTAGTAGACCTGTATGTGGATGTACTCTGTAAAGCAAGGTACAGGGGAACAGAAATTACACTATATCATACTCGTCAAACTAACTATAGTGCTGTCCATGAGGCTGAAGGACTGACCTCTTACTGAGATGTCCACCGATCTCCACCTAATAGTTTTAAACAGATCTGGGAAACCTGAATGATTTCTGACAAAGCAGCATATTTTTGTGTTAGAGAAAAAAATATATATTCAAAAATATATATTCAAAAAGAGAGTCGTTGTGTGCTCTGAAAATAGCCGTGGTGAAAATAGCGTGCTGGGCTTACTGTAACGCACATAGTGTATTAATACTAAATGTCATCAGTTTTGCTCAGACAGCTGTGATTAACATGGGGGCCATGGACAGGCTGTGTGGTTTCAGCAGCCACACAAGTGGTAGAGAAGGATGCAGGGGACTCAAATTATAACCCCAGACCATGCAAGCAAGGCAAACTGAAAAGCCACGTAAACCAAAATCCAACAAAGTACACCAACATCAAATGCACAGGTCTACCAAATTAAGATTGTTATACTGCAACCAGTAAGTCAAACTGATTGTTTGCCTTTGTTAATGTTGATTATTAAACAAAGAACGCATTGTATTTGGTGCTACGTAGCACATCAAAACATTATCAGATAAGGTTATAACAATTCACAGAAAATTCAACACAGTCTTTGATAGAGATAAAGGAGAGGAAAAACAATAGAATACATGGACATCTATAATAAAAACAATATTGACTACAGGGTTTTTGGTTGTATGTTATATTAAGCTTTGAACAACCAAGGGAATGTAATAATCATTCCAAAAATTATTTTCAGTGTGATTTGAATCTTACTATCTACAGTATTTCAAGTACCTGGTCATTATCAGACTGATGCACTCTTCCGCTGTCCAAAATCTACATAAGCCTGTCAGTTGGAGGCTTGGCTTGTGTCCTCACTTCTCTTCAAGTTAAAACAGAGATGTTGTGTCAGGGAGAGATACCTGAGACAGATAGGGCTGGTTTCCCAGACACTGCCTAGTCTTGGATAAAAAAGCATTCTCATACTGTGTCCTGTAAACCGGCCCATAGGATCAGGAGAGAGGGTAATCTGAGTCTAGTAGCAGAGCTACTGTACACTGTACCCATTGTGAGGAAGAATATTTTGGTGAGAAAAACACATTTGGTCAGAAAATATTATATTTACGATTTCTCAAGAATCCCCCCAACAACACTACTATTGTCACAGGAGGTGTTTTATCTCCTCTCCCTTAATCTCCACAGCTGTTGCGGGATTGCAAAAAGGAAGTGGCATGATTTTATCTGTCCAGCTAATCTACACACAGATAAAACAGTTGTTTGGATAGAAATGCAGCAGAATTCATCGATGTATGTGAGTCATTATTTCATTGATATGGCTACAACTCAAGCTACTGGTTTGTTTTTTTAATTGACATATGTACACCACTACGTTTATTTGAAGGGATAGCATAGTATAGGGAATAACGGGTACAAGTGCCGAACCTTGCTGAACACCACATCCAATGTACACACTGATACTGGTCTGAGAAGTAGGAATTAAACCAGTTTAAAATGTGAAATGACAATGTTTAGTTATCTGGCATTGAAACATGGTAAACAGGTTTAATATTAGATTTGTAATATTCATCTAGATTTCCATAGTGTATGCAAGGTATATGAATATGGATACCTGCACTTTAGCCACAAAAAAAAAAAAAAATTTGGTTGGCGAAATTTGGTCACAATGAGATGCAAAGATGCTACCCACTGACAGATGATGCTATGCTAAAAGACTTGACAGTTGAGACAGGCCTTGAAATGATTGGCTGGTTTGAGAGGCGACGCAATTGAGCCTTAATAAATGTGAGATGTTAGAATCTCCCCCTGACAGATCACCAATGACCAGGAACCGCCACCAGACACACTGAGATGTGTACACCCACAAAGATATACAGAAGTCAAAATATCAGGTTCCCTTTTAATTTTCAGTCATTGAGTAGGGCTAATTTATTTTATTTTATTAGACAAAATTTGAGTCCCAGAGAGTAGCTTGACTTACAAGTGGATAAAGCTGTGTAGGCAGAGGGAGACATTTTGGGTTTCGTTTGGTGAGAGGAAATTTGGTAAACGTTGTGCAATGGTGCGGGAAAAGTTTTGAAAGAGTGTGAGAAACAATTGAAGCTAAGTGCCTGAAGTAGGTCGGTTCAAGAAGAAGCCTTCATGTTGCATCCGTACAGAATGGAGGGGTACCTCATCTCACCTGGTCCTGTAAGTACACAATGTGTCAAACAATTTGTGTTCATTCAGTTATAGGCCCAAGTATATACAGGTATGTGGTTATTTGTTGAGCTTATGTACTTGTTTATATACCACAGGATATACTTATACAGAAAATGCATCTCAAGCATTGTCAGCTCACTGAATTCAAGTTTGAATTTCATATTAACGTTACATTTTTCAAGTTATGATAATGAATTAAAATATGTTAATAGATTACTGTAACGTCATTAATGTTCAAACTCTTAAACTGGTACACAATGTTGGTACTTTTGTGGTCTACATACTGTCAAAAGAACAATATTTCTAACATAATAGTTTATACATATAGCAATATGTTTTGTTTCACAAAAATCCATTTTGTAAGGTTATGACCGACCATGAAAAAAAAACAGCAAAAGTATTGTAGAAAATGTCAATGAAGTTTAAAAAGCTCAAAATGTTGTTCAACAATGTCATTATCAACAAACATCAAGGGAAGAAAGAAAATGTGTATATAGATGTTGAGTGTCAGTTCCTTGGAAACAATAGTAAAACATTATGTGAAGTTTTGTTATGATTTCAGTTGAGGATATTATTTTTGTTTTAACAGCCATCAGAGGACATGTACGAACCCGACATCTATAGACAACAGATGTCAGAATATTCATATCCGTATGTCATCGATGCAGAGAGTCAAGGAGGTGAGCTTTAAAACACTACAACATTTTTCCTAGTATTAATACCTCTTGTATTATCTATTGATAATCTTCATAACTATGATACAATGATATACTTTTAAAATTAATTTCCCTTTCTCTGATGAACTTACCATCACATAATTGTAGATGAAATAAACAATCTGAATATCACTTATACGGAAGTGAAAAGTGCCGGCCCAACTAGATATGTGTTTGACCAGGCCTGAGGCTATCACACACAGTAGCTATATTAAAGACAATACTCTACATAAAAGGTATCAAGACACTGCAGCTGGAGCCAACCATGTTGCCCCCATGGAGTACAGGAAACAGATGCCATTTCTGTCAGGCACTCAACCTACAGTCGTAGAATAACTTTCCCCCCCTGGGGTTTATTGAAATGGAGAGGTTCAGTTGTATTTTCTCCTGTAATCAACTGATCCTACTGCCAAGAATAAACTGGTATTTACTAGTACGAGCTGTAGAATTATATAGGCTTTGCTCCATTTAACGAACTAAATTATTACAAAATAATAATGGCAAGTCTCTGGTGCAGTGTCAGGACCGAACACAACAGATCACTAAAACATGTGTACATGCGGAACGTTTTAACACATTTGTGACATTCGGGCTAAAAAGAAAGAAAAAGACAACTGCCAAAGCAAAGATGTGTGAACAGGAAACTGCCTAAAATATTTTGCTGAACACTTTTTAAACCAAATTTTTTTCTCTCTACTCAGATCACTGGGACTATCACACCACTCATCATGCCCATCCTCTGGACTTTGACAACCTCCAAGGGGGCCACTTCACTGAGCTCCAGAGTGTCCAGCAACTACATCTACCCAGTATGGCTCGTTACAGCGATGTTGACACTCTCTCTCTGGACCCTGGCCTTGGGGGACACAACCATGCCCTACCCCCACCGGTGAGCCCACCCCATGACCCCTGACCTCTCTTTTCCTCTAACACAGACAGAGCGTTGGAGTTGGTCATTCTTTTCAAGCAGATGTAGTGTACATGACTAATAGAGAATGTTCTGAATGTTCAGGACTAAAGTAAGTAGCATCATTTATTTACATGTCCCCTCTAGTGCAATAGCAATGCTTCAGAAAGGTTTAATAACAGGTAAACATAAAATCAACCATCTGGCTTCAGATAAAGATATGACTATGAAAGGTGTATCTGGTCTACTGTTTGTTACTGGTGAGCTGTGTTGCGTGGAGGATGTAGGGTGCGCCTACACACAGATGGTTTGATATTGTGGCCTTTTCCTAACTGGGGCCTGCTGGTGTTGCTACAGAACTATAATCTGCCAACTCACTAACGGCTGATGAACAAATAATATATATTTTTAAACAGAAGTGGCCTCCCCAACATTATGACACACACACACACACACACACACACACACACACACACACACACACACACACACACACACACACACACACACACACACACACACACACACACACACACACACACACACACACACACACACACACACACACACACACACACACACACACACAAATCATTGTCAGTCTTCTTAGTGTAAAATCTTAAATTGTAACATTGTAAATATTACACTTTAAACAGAGAGCATTAATTAATGAGTGTGGATGAGAATATCCTTTAAGATGCCTTTTATATTTGTGAATGGAACTGAAATACTGCCTCAGAGTAGAAACAGTGGGTTTTTAGAACTGTGTGCTGAATGCTTGGACAGGATTTTACACGGCCAAACATTCAACTGCTGTAACAGCAACCACACATCACACCTCATGCAGCGGAGAGGAGCCCTATAATCTTTGCCACCGCTGGGCTAACTTGAGATGATTATATCGTCAAGAAACAGGTCAAGGTTGACAGATATACTGCTCTTAAAAACATGGTGAAGGTTTAAACTGAGAATCGTGTAAATAAAACTTTGAGTTACAAGTTGTTATTACGGGTAGTCAGACAAATGTGACAATACCTCTAAGATACAACTGGTCTCCTGACTTGAAACAGTCAAATGCAGCAAGCTAGCAGCGACATGCTAAGATAATCATAGCAAGCTAGTTAGCTAAGCATTTATCAACCTTAGCTACTCATGTTGAAGGAAAAAATATAACTACTATAGCTAATTAGGTGTCAAATATACAAGTAAGTCAGGTAACATTTGCTTTATTGAAATGTATATCTGTCTTAATTTCTCCTATGAACGTCACATGTTGTTGTTCATGGGTCCTTTTACATGGAAATGACCATATGTCCATGGTTGCCCTTATGGCACCAAAGTGATCTTAACCCAAATTAACATTACTGCCCCCGGGGAAGAATTTAAACAGTTTATTCCAGTCTGCTTAAAGTCTACCCTTAGGGCACCAAGTGATCTTGACCCAAACTACCATTTCTGCCCCCAGGGTAGCATAAACAGTCTGTTCCATTTTTTGTTGTTGATATTGCTTATTCAACTACACTTTTAATAAAACAAATATTAACTGACCTACTAGCATATTTGAGACCTAACTTGCTAGCTATTTTTATTTTATAATTCAACATTAGAAGGCAGTAGGTCTCTGCTCAGCTAAGCTACATTTAGGTTAGCATTTTACTTTTCTTCCCCCAGAAGTTTATATAGCTTATTCAACTAAATACTTTGATAAAGTAAATGGGATGTACAGGTATATTCAAGACCTAGCTAGCTATATTCTATGACTCAACATTCTATTTATAAATTCAACATGAGTAGCTAAGAGGTTGCTAAATGCTTAGCTAGCTTTATTGCTCTAATTAGCTCAGCATAAGGTTGCTAGTTTTCTACATTTTACTCTTGGCTTCAAGTCAGGAGACCAGTTGTATCTTAGAGATACTGTCACATTTGTTTGACTACTGTAACACAAACATGATTTTAAAACATTACAACTTGTAACTCAAAGTTATTTACAAGATTCAGAGTTCGAAACCAATCGGATTTGTTCTGCAACACAGGTGGCTGGAATGGAGTGTTTCCTCCCAATGTAAGGTGCTACCAGCCACCTGTGGTGGGCAAAGTTGATTGGGGGAGTAAAAATGGTTGCCGTCATTAATAACACTTGCGCCTCACTGTGTATATAACATGATCAGCCTGGTATCTAATTTGTTTAGTTGTAATTTCTCAGTGAATACTGCTCCAAAAAGAATGTATTGTAATTGTAATGATGGTTTTCTATTGTAATGACTACATGGTTATTGTTGTTTGTGGTGTCCAAGGTGCCATATTACCCTCGTGCCATGGGCTACTTGCACCCCTCTCCTCAGACGATGAGGAGCTCAGACGACGAGGAGCCAGGAGGCCGCAGCCCTCCACTAGAAGTGTCTGATGAGGAGTGTCTGAGGGACCACATCGCCCACGTAACAAGGGGAGAATTGGGTAAGGAATTAATTCATAAATGCATAACTAATATCTCACATATTTTTTATTTTTGAGGTCACAATAATCCTACTCCATGTAGGTCATAGTTAGGGAACATCCTCAACTGATTCATTGCATGTTTAACCATTTTGTCATTTTGTCAACATTAATATAGGCAACAAGAAGAAGATCCGTCTGTACCAGTTCCTGCTGGATCTGCTGAGGAATGGGGACATGAAGGACAGTATCTGGTGGGTGGACAGGGACAAGGGCACCTTCCAGTTCTCCTCAAAACACAAGGAGGCACTGGCACATCGGTGGGGCGTACAGAAGGGCAACCGCAAGAAAATGACCTACCAGAAGATGGCACGGGCTCTTCGCAACTACGGCAAGACAGGCGAGGTCAAAAAGGTCAAGAAGAAGCTGACTTATCAGTTCAGTGGTGAAGTGCTGGGGGGGAGGTCTCACTTGGAGAGGAGGCCATATTCCCAATTGTAGAGGGAGAAACATAGTGGAAGTCCTGAAGAAGGGTAGAGAGAGAGAGAGAGAGAGAGAGAGAGAGAGAGAGAGAGAGAGAGAGAGAGAGAGAGAGAGAGAGAGAGAGAGAGAGAGAGAGAGAGAGAGAGAGAGAGAGAGAGAGAGAGAGAGAGAGAGAGAGAGAGAGAGAGAGAGAGAGAGAGAGAGAGAGAGAGAGAGAGAGAGATAGTTAACTGTATATAGTATTCAAGATGGTTATCAATGTAATAATTATTTTTTGTGTTCAAATCAACAATAACTGTTTTTGCTGCTCTTGTAAAAAGCATTTTTGTGAACGTCATTTTGACTCAATGATTGCACACACACATCTGGACCTTTCACATTCCATTAGCACTTAGAAATAGGGCTGTTTTAAATGATACTGTCAATCATTATCACCAGAATGCTTACAGGAGTGGTAATACAGATGACCACCAGAAGTCCTCAGAGATCTCCTTTCTTCTACGCACTGTTGGACTCACTGGCCATTGTGTACATTTGACATCAATTAGACTTGGATGCAACGTTAACAAACAAAAAGACTGATAAAGAACTCTTTAGCATTAATGACATTGATTTGATACTCTGAAATGCACTGACTTTGGATAAGCAATTCCTATTGCTTAACCTTTGCTGTAGCGGCATACAAACACAACATATTATACGTTAGCTTTTGCTAATCAGATTTGAGTATTCAGTGGTATAAAGCTTGTATATTTTTTATTTATTTTATTTTACTAGGCAAGTCAGTTAAGAACAAATTCTTATTTTCAATGACGGCCTAGGAACAGTGGGTTAACTGCCTGTTCAGGGGCAGAACGACAGATTTGTACCCTGTCAGCTCGGTTACTAGTCCAACGCTCTAACCACTAGGCTACCCTGCCGCCCATATTTGTATGATGGTATTACATGTGTATTACATACTAACTCATGTTAGCTCAAGACTTTGGGAAGTAAACCCTTCTGAACATTGGGAGACGTAACCTGCAACCTTTCCGGACCCTCCCCTTGACTATTACTTCCCTGTCACATCCCATTGACTTGTTCCTGAAATGGGGGAGGGTGAAGAGGCTTGTGACCCAGCCCTTATCATCTGCTTGTGTTCAAAGATGAAGCACAGACCCTTGCCTCCTCTGAGCTAAGGTGCAATCTATTCCTAGCCTAAGAATACCAACACTCTAGCCCCAGACCCATTGACCGCTCTGTTTGGTACAGTTGATGGGAATAACCACGAAGGGAAAGCTGTCTCTCTTTGTACTCTATTAGCCAAAAGGCTCATATTGCAATTTTGGAAACTGGAGACTGTACCCACCTTTGAAATGTGGTTACGGGATTTAGGGAATGTAATACATATGGAAAAGATTCGATACAATACCTCTAATAGAAGTCCAATGTTTTACAAAATATGGCAGCCGAATCTGGATAAATGGTCTAGACCCGCTTCATAACTGGGCTGACGATCTGCTGCTACTCTGTGCTGTACTCCACTCAATATCTATTTTTGGCTTAACTACACTGCTTGTAATGACTAGATGCTGTCTTCTTATACATGTACCACCTCATGGGATTTTGTTTTATTCTGTGTATGTGTGAGTTAAGTTTGTTTTGTCCTCTAAATTGGCCATCCCATTCAACAGTACAATGAATGTCATTGTTAGTATTGCTGTCTTTTTTATTTTATTTTTTATTGTAAAATAATAAACATATTATAAAAAATAAAAAGATAATACCAACACAGGGATATTTCTCCCATGCTCTCAATCATAGACCCCTGTTTGAACTGTATGAAAGTGTATATGACCAGTTGTTCATCCGTACTCTATGTGCTCTCTGTATAACGCATGTTGGCATGTTTGGATGTTGGCATGACTCAGTTACATATCTGCATGTGATGAACTCGAAAGCATTTCTATTTCTCACACGTCATGTGGTTTTAGTCGACTCATCCTCGCATTGTTCCAGCACATCACAGACTGGCTTTAGCAAATCCTCTGGGAATCACAGCCATCTACGCAGAACCCCAGTGGCCGAGCCAGATAATATATAGACGTGGGCAGCCATGGAGACTTTACTGGACCCACTGGCAGCAGACAAGGCCGCCCCGTCCCCCACCATCCACCCACCCCCAGCCCAGTTATGTGGCAGCTGAAGCCTGTAGGTGTAAATAATTCTGGGTGCTGACACAGCTCTATGATGGGAGCACAGGGCACAGTCTGCAGTGAAAAGTGACACAAAGTGAGGTATCCAGGGAGGCCACCATCAAGAGACGGATAATAGTTTTAAGTGTATTTTCCCTACAGTTCCTCTGTGGTAAATCAATTAATAAATACAACTGAAAAGGAGACATAAAGGACAGGGATATAGTTAGAATAATTCAATTGAATAATGCAAAATCATAGAAACAGTGAGGATTGATTTAAGTGAACCCTCCGGCATTTATTACTGAGCAATAAAACAAGGTTGAAAATGAAAGCATATACAGTACCAGTCAAAAGTTTGGATACACATACTCATTCAAGGGTTTTTCTTTATTTCTGCTACTTTCTACATTATAGAAACTATGAAATGATGTAAAAGTTATATTGTATATCAAAATATATTTTAGATTTTAGATTCTTCAAAGTAGCCACCCTTTTCCTAAATGACAGCTTTCAACACTCTTGGCATTCTCTCAGCCAGCTTCACCTGGAACGCTTTTCCAATAGTCTTGAAGGAGTTCCCACATATGCTGAGCACTTGTTGGCTGCTTTTCCTTCACTCTGCGGTCTAACTCATCCCAAACCATCTCAATTGGGTTGAGGTCAGGTGATTGTGGAGGCTAGGTCATCTGATGCAGCACTCCATCACTCTCCTTCTTGATCAAATATCCCTTACACAGCCTGGTGTGTTTGGGTCATTGTCCTGTTCAAAATAAATGATAGTCCCACTAAGCACAAACAAGATGGAATGGCGTATCACTGCAGAATACTGTGGTAGCCATGCTAGTTAAGTGTGCCTTGAATTCTAAATAAATCACAGACAGTGTCACCAGCAAAGCTCTCCCACACCATCACACCTCCTCCTCCATACTTCACTGTGGGAACCACACTTCTGGAGATCAACCGTTCACCTAGTCTGTGTCTTATAAAGAAAACCCTGTGTCTTATAAAACATTTTTTTTCAAAGGACAGATTTCCACCAGTCTAATGTTTATTGCTTGTGTTTCTTGGCCCAAGCAAGTATCTTCTTCTTATTGGTGTCCTTAAGGAGTTGTTTCTTTGCAGCAATTCGACCATGAAGGCCTGATTCATGCAGTCTTTGATGAACAGTTGATGTTTAGATGTGCCTGTTACTTGAACTCTGCAGCCCAAATGAATGCTTCACAATCTGAGGTGCGGTTAACTCTAATGAACTTATCCTCTGCAGCAGAGGTAACTCTGGGTCTTCCTTTCCTGTGGCGGTCCTCATGAGAGCCAGTTTCATCATAGCGCTTAATGGTTTTTACGACTGCACTTGAATAAACTTTAAAGGTTCTTGACATTTTCCGAATTGACTGACCTTCATGTCTTAAAGTTAATGATGGACAGTTGTTTCTCTTTACATATTTGAGCTGTTCTTGCCATAATATGGACTTGGTCTTTTACCAAATTGGGCTATCTTCCGTATACCACCCCTACCTTGTCACAACACAACTGATTGACTCAATTAAGAAGGAAAGAAATTCCACTATTTAACTTTTAAAAAGGCACACCTGTTCATTTAAGTACATTCCAGGTGACTACCTCATGAAGCTGGTTGAGAGAATGCCAAGAGTGTGCAAAGCTGTCATCAAGGCAAAGGGTGGCTACTTTGAAAAATCTCAAATATATTTGTACTTTTTTGGTTACTACATGATTCCATATGTGTTATTTAATAGTTTTGATGTCTTCACGATTATTCTACAATATTGAAAATAGTACAGATAACGAAAAATCCTGGAATGATTAAGTGTGTCCAAACATTTGACTTTTACTGTATTGTTTTTAGGAAGTATAAGGTAGTTTGCAATAATAGCTGGGACAATTCAGAAAACTGGGCAGACACAAGGCCAAGGTAAAACAACAAAAAGAAAAGTCCTAAAATGGATCAGGATGTAATGTTAAGGATCAGGGTCAGATCCCTTTAGTATCCCAAAATACTCCACTAAGGTGTGGTTGCTCAACCGCCTCCACAGTTAACACTCCATAATACTTTACTCCAGTCAGTCTGTTAGTCTGTCATGTCCTCGCTATGCCACCAAGCCGAGGCTTCGGACAGCCATGGAAGGATTCCTGGAAATCCTGGTTCACCAGGGGAAAAGCAGTCACATTCCTGCCAACAGATAAAAGGATTACTCTAGCCTCCTGTCTGTTGTTTTCTGAAGCGGCTACTACTTTTTGCAAGGCCAGGCAGCGGCACAAATCTAGAAAGAGCAGGAGACCTCGCTGGACTCAGGTTCTAAATTTAACCCCCCGCCTCCCATTCCCTACCTCCCTCGCCTCGCCTGTCATGCAGCTGCGGTGTCGGGAGAAGGGATGGTTGAAATATGGTCTGCAGGAGGTCAGAGAGGTCCGGGGTTGTGTGAGTGTGGGGTAGAAGGATAGGGAGGGATGAGGGGATGCACGTCTATTATCTCATTGCCGGACAGAAAGGGGATTGGGTCTAGACATCGTGACAAAAGAGGGTGGGTTGGTACTGTTGTGAAGAGGGGTTGCTCAGGAACCCCACTATTAAACGCAAGGGGTGAGCTAGGAAGGAGTGTGTAAGTTATTGTTGGTTACTTTCTGGAAGAAACGTTCAATCAGGATGCCAGAGCCGGTCAAAAAAACAGGTAAGTGTGCTTGATCAGATTCCATCTTGTTTAACTGCAGCATCTCCAGCTGCTATCTAAAGACGTCACTGGATTTTTTTAAACTTCCTCTCCCTTTTCCCTCTGTAATAACAAATCCCTCCCAACCTGTGGGACTGGTGGGACTTTTGATCACTGATCATCTCATGTCATAGATTATTGTCTTCACAGTTGCATTTCAGAGAGGTGACATTTGAAAGTTGTCGCTGTTACAAGGGTGAACTTTACCAATGCCTACCTCTTCAGCTTCATATTAGCTATGTATGTCTTCTGTGCAGTTTTTATCTCTATTTGATCCATTGAAACTGTAAAGGGAGTGTACAGTGCATTATAAAAGTATTCAGACCCCTTGACTATTTCCACATTTTGTTATGTTACAGACTTATTCTAAAATTGATTAAATCGTTTTTTCCCCCTCATCAATCTTCACACAATACCACATATTTACAAAGCAAAAACTTACCACATAATTACAAAGCAAGATTTTTATAAAAAAATACAAAACTTCAATATTACAGTTACACAAGTATTCAGATCCTTCACTCAATCCTGACTAGTCTCCCAGTCATTGCCACTGAAAAACATCCCCACAGTATGATGCTGCCACCACCATGCTTCACCGTAGGGGTGGTGACAGGTTTCCTCCAGACGTGATGCTTGGCATTCAGGCCAAAGAGTTCAATCTTGGTTCCATCAGAACAGGTTCCATCTCATGGTCTTAGAGTCCTTAGGTGCCTTTTGGCAAACTTCAAGCGGGCTGTCATATGCCTTTTACTGAGGAATGGCTTCTGTCTGACTACTCTACCATAAAGGCCTGATTGGTGGAGTGCTACAGAGATGGTTGTCCTTCTGGAAGGTTCTCCCAGCTCCACAGTGGAACACCTCCCTGACCAAGGCCCTTCTCCACTGATTGCTCAGCTCTAGGAAGAATCTTGGTGGTTCCAAACTTCTTCCATTTAAAAATTATGGAGGCTACTGTTTTTTGGGGACCTTAAATGTTGCAGAAATGGTTTGGTACCCGTCCCTAGATCTGTGCCTCGACACATTCCTGCCTTGGAGCTCTACGGACAAGGTATGTGCCTTTCCAAATCATGTCCAATCAATTTAATTTACCACAGGTGGGACTCTAATCAAGTTTTTAGAAACATCTCAAGGATGATCAATGGAAAAAGGATACACCTGAGCCCAATTTCAAGTCTCATTGCAAAGGGTATTAATACTTATGTAAATAAAGCATTTCTGTTTTTAATTAATTGAATCCATTTTAGAATAGGGCTGTTACGTAAAACAATGTGGAAAAGTGGAAGGGGTCTGCATACTTTCCGAATGCAATGTACTGGTGGTTACTTCCAAGCCTTTTTAAAAATAGAGAAGTAACACCCCCTCTTCCTCCTGTGTGAGAAAAGTAACGCTGTCTCCATACTGTGTTTCTTTGACCACACCCTCCTCCATCCTCCAGCCCTTGGGAAAAGGGTCCATGTGCTAAGCAATGCATGTCTTTCAATGTTTTAAAACACATACAGTAGAGGTCAACCCAGTTTTGGTTACAAAGCAGAGCAACAATAGGATTAACATAAAAGTACAGACCACTTATATACTCACCCCCATGAACTCATGAAGACAGTTGTCCAACCATCCTCTCACATTGCAGTGTTTCTGCATCACCCTATAAAAAGCCTTTTTTTCCCTGTAAAATGTTCTCACAGAATTCACATTTTTGGAATAATGCACATATGTGCTGTGGCAGGAGTTGTGTAAACAGAGCTACTACATAAACATGGCTAGGTTATATTGAATACAGTCCACTGTCATTTTATTCTGGATCATTATGGAGCCTATTGTTACCAAATGAGTCTGCATGGACTTTGCATATTTACAATCCCCTACACATTGGACAGTGAAGCTAAAACTTAAATTGGCTCTATACTCCAGCATTTTGGATTTGAGATCAAGTGGTTTATATGAAGCGACAGTACAGAATATCATCTTTTACTTTAGGGTATTTATAATAAAGCCGGAGAAGAAGGCAGATTGTCACACCCTGGCCTTAGTTATCTTTGTTTTCTTTATTATTTTGGTTAGGTCAGGGTGTGACATGGGGGATTTATGTGTTTTGACTTGTCCAGGGGTTTTGTATGTTTATGGGGCTGTTTCCTTTCTAGGTAGTTTTGTATGTTTATGGGGCTGTTTCCTTTCTAGGTCGTTTTGTATGTTTATGGGGCTGTTTCCTTTCTAGGTCTTTTTGTATGTTTATGGGGCTGTTTCCTGTCTCGGTAAATTGTATGTCTATGGTTGCCTAGATTGGTTCTCAATTAGAGGCAGCTGTCTATCGTTGTCTCTGATTGGGAACCATATTTAGGCAGCCATATTCTTTGGGTATTTTGTGGGTGATTGTTTCCTGTGTCAGTGTTTGTGCCACACGCGACTGTTTAGGTTAGTTCACGTTATTATTTTGTATATGTGTTCATGGTCAGTTTTTCTTATTAAAAACCATGGACACCTACTTCGCTGCGTATTGGTCTGATTCTTGTTTCACCTCTTCAGAGGAAGAGGAGGAAATCTGCTGTGACACAGATGTTTTACATTTCCCCAATCGATTGATTTTTGTTTGTTTATTTGCATTTTTTGTAGCTTATTTCCTTACTTATTTTGTACATGATGTTGGAACTACTGTCTCTTATGACCAAAAATAACTTCTGGACATCAGGACTGTGATTACTCAACACGGACAGGCAGAATACTTTTTTTCCTTTAACGAGTCTGACGAGCCCGACGCGAACGATATACTGTTTCTCGGGAACAGGCCCAGATCCCCATGATTTGCATGAAGAGGAGGCAGAGAAAAAGGGGACAAAGGGCGGGCTGCCTTCTGATAATTTGTAGGCAATTGAATAAACCCCCACTTCCTTCCATTCTGCTAGCAAACGTGCAATCTTTGGAGAATAAAATAGATGACCTACGCACAAGATTACACTACCAACTAGACATTCAAAACTGTAATATCCTTCATGGAGTCATGGCTGAACGACGACACTATCAACATACTGCTGGCTGGTTATACGCTGTACCAGCTGGATAGAACAGTGGCGTCTGGTAAGACAAGGGGCGGCGGGCTATGTAAACTCAGAAACATCCTCTCACTGTCAACTGCGTTTATTTTCAGAAAACTTAACATGTGTAAGTATTTGTATAAACATAACAAGATTCAACAACTGAGACATAAACAAGTTCCACAGACATGTGACTAGCATAAATGTAATATGTCCCTGAACAAAGGGGAGGGGGGGTCAAAATCAAAAGTAACAGTCCGTATCTGGTGTGGCCACCAGCTGCATTAGGTACTGCTGTGCATCTCCTCATGGACTGCACCAGATTTGCCAGTTCTTGCTGTGAGATGTTACCCCACTCTTCCACCAAGGAACCTGCAAGTTCCCGGACATTCCTGGGGGGAATGGCCCTAACCCTCACCCTCCGATCGAACAGGTCCCAGGCATGCTCAATGGGATTGAGATCCGGGCTCTTCGCTGGACATGGCAGAACACTGACATTCCTGTCTTGCAAGAAATCACGCACAGAGCGAGCAGTATGGCTGGTGGCATTGACAAGCTGGAGGGTCATGTCAGGATGAGCCTGGTGGAGGATGTCTTCCCTGTAATGCACAGCGTTGAGATTGCCTGTAATGACAACAAGCTCAGGCCAATGATGCTGTGACACACCGCCCCAGACCATGACGAACCCTCCACCTCCAAATCGATGCCGCTCCAGAGTACAGGCCTCGGTGTAAAGCTCATTCCTTCGACGATAAACGCGAATCCGACCATCACTCCTGGTGAGAGAACCCCTACTCGTCAGTGAAGATCACCTTTTGCCAGTCCTGTCTTATCCAGCGACTGTGGGTTTGTGCAGATAGGCAACATTGTTGCCGGTGATGTTTGGTGAGGACCTGCCTTTACAACAGGCCTACAAGCCCTCAGTCCAGCCTCTCTCAGCCTATTGCAGACAGTCTGAGCACTGATGGAGGGTTGTGCATTCCTGGTGTAAACTCGGGCAGTTGTTGTTGCCATCCTGTACTTGTCCCGCAGGTGTGATGTTCAGATCTACCGATCCTGTGCAGGTGTTGTTAGACGTGGTCTGCAACTGCAGAGTTATCTTTGAAAGATAGTGTCCTGAAAAATAGACATTTCTTTTTTTGCTAAGTTTATTTTTGTAAATAACAGCTGGTGCACGATATCTAAGGAAGTCTTGAGCTATTGCTCGCCTGTGGTAGAGTATCTCATGATAAGCTGTAAACCACATTATCTACCTAGAGAGTTCATCTGTATTTTTCGTAGCTGTTTACATACCACCACAGACTGAGGCTGGCACTAAGACAAATTGAATGAACTGTATTCCGCCATTAGCAAACAAGAGAACTCTCACCCAGAGGCGGTGCTCCTAGTAGCCGGGGACTTTAATGCAGGGAAACTTAAGTCTGTTTCACCAAATTTATATCAGCATGTTAAATGTGCAACCAGAGGGAAAAAAACTTCACCTTTACTCCACACACAGAGACGCATACAAAGCTCTCCCTCACCCTCCATTTGGCAAATCTGACCATAATTCTATCCTCCTAATTCCTGTTTACAAGCAAAACATTTAAGCAGGACGCAACAGATCAATAAGAAAGTGGTCAGATGAAGCAGTTGCTAAGCTACAGGACTGTTTATCTAGTACAGACTGGGAATATGTTTCGGGATTCATCCGATGGCATTGAGGAGTACACCAAATCAGTCATTGGCTCCATCAATAAGAGCATCAATGACGTCGTCCCCACAGTGACCGTACGTACATACCCCAAACAGAAGCCATGGATTACAGCCAACATCCGCCTTGAGCTAAAGGCTAGAGCTGCCGCTTTCAAGGAGCGGGACTCTAACCCGGAAGCTTATAAGAAATCCCGTTATGCCCATTCTCAACGACGGGGTTGCAGTGAAGCAGGTTGAGAGCTTCAAGTTCCTTGGTGTCCACATCACCAACAAACTAACATGGTCCAAGCACACCAAGACAGTCGTGAAGAGGACACGACATAACCTATTCCCCCTCAGGAGACTGAAAAGATTTGGCATGGGTCCTCAAAAGTTCTACAGCTGCACTATCGAGAGCATCCTGACCAGTTGCATCACTGCCTGGTATGGCAACTGGTACATAAAGTAAGTTGATTTCTAAATGGTAAAACATGTATGAAAATACCCCAAAATAAAAGGCGACATTATGTACAGTCGCCTCATAAAACATTTTATCTCAAAGTTTTAGCTTCACTGTCCAAATAAATGCATCGGGGAGTGTATGTAAGCCAAAGTTCTAAATTCAGAGTGCATCATCTCATGCACCACTGAGTTCATGTGTAAACATCACTCGTGCCGATGATCCAGAAATGCCTCACAGGATGCCAACCCGACAAATTACTTTCCACTTTTTTGGGTCACATGCATTGCCATTCACTGTGGAAAAAGCAACTCAACAGATCAGAAGACAATGCAGCCTCCTCCCAGAATCTGTTACTCAGATACAGTATGTCACTAAGACATCTAGTGTTCAAGATCTCCCTAAGTCATTTAGTATTAGCATCAAGACCCTGCTATCAACAGATAATTATTCTGTAAATCAGATTTTTATTGAAGTATCTTTTAAATTAAGAATTAGTCTCTCTACTGATACAAAGATGCTTTGCACTGCAAAGTGGTTTTGAATTCCCCAACTGATGGAGAAATAGTTTGTGGTGAACTATTTGGACTGAAATAAAACAAGAATATAAGTTCATTGGGTAAACACTTCCTGGTCCTAATGCTAGCTAGCTGCTTCGCTTGCTTGTTGTTTTTCCTTTTTCCTTTTCCTTTTTGTTAGTTCAAATTATGTTTCAACCCTCATATTATATTTTTTTCTGATTTACTTTACTTTATATGGAGGAATTGGAGTGAAATGTAATATAAATAGGCCCAATAAATACACTGTTAAGGTTAAGGAGGAGATACCAGTCATCACTAGCCTGAAAAAAAGAAGCACACTTGGAAGCCCAGCAAAGGTGTAACATTCTTTCTATGCTCGCTTCACAACTAAAATAGTCTCACTAATCCCTCTACTGTGCTACCTGTGTCAATGTGACTGGGGTCGCCTGCTGAGTGCATTTATTAGTGGGGCACATATGCATTCTGTATTTAAACCCATAGGGACATCTTGCTCTATGTGGAGGTCATTTCATTCGAGATGTAATGGGCTGATTGGAAACCATTCTCTGGTTAGAGGGTAATAAAACACCTGATACGACTCACAGAGAGGAGAAATGTATTAGACAATCAACCTCTCATTAACAACACATTGGAGAGCTCTGATATTAACCCACTGCAATGCAGAGATGATTGCAATGATAAAATCAGCATTTTCAGCATTTATCAATTTCAATAGATTCATTCAACTGAATTCAAGACTGTGGTACAATTAAGGCTCTATTCAGTGCATTCGGAAAGTACTCAGACCCCTTGACTTTTTCCACATTTTGATACTTTACAGCCTTATTCAAAAAATGTATTTCATTTCCCCCCCTCATCAATCTACACACAATATCCCATAATGACAAAACAACAGTTTTTTTGGGGGGGGAGCAAATGTATTTTAAAAACCATCACATTTACATAAGTATTCAGATCCATTACTCAGTACCTTGTTGAAGCACCTTTGGCAGCGATTACAGCCTCCAGTCTTCTTGGGTATGATGCTACAAGCTTGGCAGACCTGTATTTGGGGAGTTTCTCCCATTCTTCTCTGCAGATCCTCTCAAGCTCTTTCAGGTTAGATGGGGAGTGTCACATCACAGCTATTTTGAGGTCGCTCCAGAGATGTTCGATTGGGTTCAAATCCGGGCTCTGGCTGGGCCACTCAAGGACATTCAGAGACTTGTCCTGAAGCCACTCCTGCATTTTCTTAGCTGTGTGCTTAGGGCTGTTTTCCTGTTTGAAGGTTAACCTTCGCCCCAGTCAGAGGTCGTGAGCACTCTGGAGCAGGTTTTCATCAAGGATCTCTATGTACTTTGCTCCGTTCATCTTTACCTCAATCCTGACGAGTCTCCCAGTCCCTGCTACTGAAAAACATCCACACAGCATGAATCTTCCACCACCATGCTTCACCGTAGGGACGGTGCCAGGTTTCCACCAGATGTGATGCTTGGAATTCAGGCCAAAGAGTTCAATCTTGGTTTCATCAGACTAGAGAATCTTGTTTCTCATGGTCTTAGAGTCATTTAGGTGCCTTTTGGAAAACTCCAAGCAGGCTGTCATGTGCCTTTTACTGAGGAGTGGCTTCCGTCTGGCCACTCTACCATGGAAGGCCTGATTGGTGGATTGTTGCAGAGATGGTTGTCCTTCTGGAAAGTTCTCCCATCTCCACAGAGGAACTCTGGAGCTCTGTCAGTGACCTTCGGGTTGTTGGTCACCCGATGGTCCCGATGGGGGTTCCAAACTTCTTCCATTTAAGATTGATGCAGGCCACTGTGTTCTTGGGGACCTTCAATGCTGCTGAAATGTTTTGGTTCCCTTCCCCTGATCTGTGCCTCGACACAATCCTGTCTCGGAGCTCTACGGACAATTCCTTCGACCTCATGGCTTGATTTGTGCTATGACATACACGGTCAACTGTGGGACCTTACATAGACAGGTGTGTGTCTTTCCAATTCATGTCCAATCAATTGAATTTGCCACAGGTGGACTCCAATCAAGTTTTAGAAGCATCTCAAGGATGATCAATTTCGAGTCTCATAGCCAAGCGTCTGAATCCTACATTTTTTAAAATAAATTTGCAAACATTTCTAAAAACCTGTTTTCGCTTCGTCATTATGGGGTATTGTGTGTAGATTGATGAGGGGAAAAACATATTGAATACATGTTAGAATAAGGCTGTAATGTAACAAAATGCGGAAAAAGGAAAGTGGTCACAATACTTTCTGAATGCAATGTATAACCTTATTTGTAATTTGTCTGAAGAGCTTCCTTTTGATGATGGAACTGCTATGGTGTATCATAGTGCACTTCAAAGGCTTTACATCACAATTTACTGCAAAAATCCATGACAAACTGGGCATCTTAAACTGAATTATTTCATTCTGACCCATCCCTCCCTCTCGAGTCTCAACATTTGCCAAGAAACCAAAGACTCAGGTGGCAGAGGAAGGGGCAACAGTGGTTTTGAGACAGAGGCAGGGAAGCCTGATGTGAAGGTGAGAAGGCAGAGCAACACAAAGGACCTTGCCTCTGGCGACAAGTATGTGATCAAGGCAGATGGAAACAAGCACTTACCATCCAAGCAGTCACCAAGGAGGACGGCACTGCCTATGCAGTGATTGCCTGTGGGTCAAAAGTCAAGTTTGACCTTAAGGTGAAAGAGAAAGAAGTCATGGAGGAAGTCAAATTGGAAGTGAAGGAGAAGGAAGGTGGGAGTCTGTTAGGATGTAGACCTTTTTCCAGAGCCATACTCAACTATGAGCACAGTGTGAGGAGCACCGAGCACAGAGGCCACCAAACACCATAAACATGTGTTTTGAACACTGAGCACTGTTTGTTGCACTGCTGCTTGTTATCACCTCAATCACAGTCTGTTTTAGACAATTACTCACTATGTTTCATTTCATCAAGCACAGAGCACAGTGTGTACTGTAACATTACCTTCATAGTTGACCACACAGCAACCCTTTCAGCCTGGCAGTAGGAGCTGTGTGTGGTTTGATAAAATGCCTGGGGTCAGAGAGAGAGAGTGGCTGTGGAGAGCTCAGACTTGGAGCAGCTCCAGCCTGTCCAGGGCTGCTGTGATTCACATCAAACCCTCCCTGATGACCTTCACCCTGGCCTGGCACAAACAGATTGTTTCCTGATGAGTAACCACAGCAGCAAGTGCTCAGGATAGATAGTCGCAAGAGGCATCTGACAGGAGATAACACAGTGCACATGGAAACTTGATCCGTTCAAAGTTGATAAATGGACATATGTGCAAGATAAGCGTAGACAAATGTGTTAAATAGGGACCTTGTGGCAGTGGTAAGGGCAGAAATGTTGCAAGAGGCAGGCAGGTTCCAGGTGCAGAAGTTATGCTTTTATTTATGTCAATGGTGATCCAGACATTCAATTGCCAATATTGACAAAGTAATCCAAAATAGATACTTCCAAACTTCTCATAACTCTTGAGGCAGGAAAATATGTCTACTCCAGACTCAGGTTAGGGTATAACAGGCTCACATCAGCCTCCTAACAATGACCAAAACTGCCCCCCCAAAAATAGAAGAAACAAACAGGCGATTACATTCTCTTAGCTCCCCCTGGGACATACCTCTGTCAAAATGATAGTTCACCCATAACTGGTCATGTAAAATGCATATTCATTAATTAGCCTACAGTGTGGAATAATAGTCTAAAGTAGACATAATAATCATCAGAACTTATTTAATTCACAGTCGAATCCTTCATAATAGTAGTAGTAGTTGTTTGGGCTAAATTATAGGTGGGCTATGTACAGGTGCAGTAATCTGTGAGCTGCTCTGACAGTTGGTGCTTAAAGCTAGTGAGGGAGATAAGTGTTTCCAGTTTCAGATATTTTTGTAGTTCGTTCCAGTCATTGGCAGCAGAGAACTGGAAGGAGAGGCGGCCAAAGAAAGAATTGGTTTTGGGGGTGACTAGAGAGATATACCTGCTGGAGTGTGTGCTACAGGTGGGAGATGCTATGGTGACCAGCGAGCTGAGATAAGGGGGGACATTACCTAGCAGGGTCTTGTAGATGACATGGAGCCAGTGGGTTTGGCGACGAGTATGAAGCGAGGGCCAGCCAACGAGAGTGTACAGGTCGCAATGGTGGGTAGTATATGGGGCTTTGGTGACAAAACGGATTGCACTGTGATAGACTGCATCCAATTTGTTGAGTAGGGTATTGGAGGCTATTTTGTCAATGACATCGCCAAAGTCGAGGATTGGTAGGATGGTCAGTTTTACAAGGGTATGTTTGGCAGCATGAGTGAAGGATGCTTTGTTGCGAAATAGGAAGCCAATTCTAGATTTAACTTTGGATTGGAGATGTTTGATATGGGTCTGGAAGGAGAGTTTACAGTCTAACCAGACACCTAAGTATTTGTAGTTGTCCACGTATTCTAAGTATTCTGCATTCTTAGAATGCACCCGCACACAAATACATTACAGATAGGCCCACTCAGAGCCATCTACCAAAAGATTGTCTATTGTATTGACAAGATAGTCGATTGACCGCTCCATCAATGGAAATACTTGTCCTTTAAAGATGGAAGGCAGGCAGGCAGGAAGAGGTGAGATCAGGTGGAACCATTCTAGCCAATGAGAGGGAAGATACTTGTATGAACAACAGGCCATAGAGATATACTGTATATCTGTGCCATTATAGCGTCTGTGACCATCTGGGCAGCGCCATTGAGGCTGTCTCCATTTTAAAGTAAACCATTTTCTTCTTCTTTATTGGCTGATTGCTCCCAACTCTTAGGAATCCCCACCTAGTTGACAAATTTAAAATGGTGGAACCCTCAATGGCAATGTCCATGTTAAAACGGGTTATATCCATGATGAGTCCTCTATCTATCTCTATGACAACAGGCACAACTGATATAAAGTTGTTTTTTTCAAAGTTGCCGAAATGCCACGTGCATTCACTCATATTAGTGCATTCGTAATGCATTCGTAACAACCTAACCATTACGGAACTTCTATTCAATCAAATAAGCCACACGTAGCAAATGAGCAATTCCATTTTTTGTTAACCAAATTCAACACTCTCTCATTGACTACTGCACATTTGAAACAGATGGGGAGCGCCATGGACAAACAGCTAACAAACACTTTTTATGGAAATAAAATGATCTCTTGCCTTGTGAGTCTTGCAAAAGTCCATATGCTCTATAAACATTGTGCCCACTTAGAGGTGAAGAAATAGTCAATGAAATGCAACAACATATCGTAGGCATACCAAACATTAATCAAAATGTGTGCAATGTTGCAAAAAATGGTAAGGGAATGAAATTTTGTAACGCTAGCAATTACTGTACGTTGATATGTAACAGATTTAACAAACATGTTTATCAATTTGGGAAAACAACATCAAACATGTGCCTACGGAAACAAAGCGCTCTCAAATGTTAAGACATTTTATGAGTTAATAGAACATGTGCAAAGGCTAAGCTTCACCACAAAATGTAACCCCTTGAGCATCCTATTGGTTCCTGCATGATGCCCCCTCCCGATCATCTCATTGGTTCCTGCATGAATGCCTCCCCCAACCATGCCATCTTCCTGCTTGTGTGACACTTTTGATATTGTGGATTTCACAGGATTGTCTATGCAATTAAAATGTGAGTCAAGTGGAATTAAAGTATTATCTGAGTTTTTCAGGGTCTTTCGGGGGGGTGTAATGCAACTCAGTATTCGGAAGGTGTTCCTAATGTTTTGTAGACTTAGTGTGTGTGGCCTACAGTCCGAGAAACATTCAGTTCTATGAGTCTCCCATGGTAAATTATTTGTTACCAGAGGAAGCCCAGGGTGGGGACCCAGCAGCTCCAGATCCAGCTGTTATAGACACTGTAGCTCCAGCGGAGGCCCCAGCCCCAGCAGAGACCCCTGCAGCAGCGGACACTACACCAGCAGCATCTCAGCCAGGTGCCAATATACAGCCACATGACACTCCAGGATTTGATGGTTAGACCAATGTTTACAGATTGTTTCCACTGATCCTTTGAGCTACTGGATACACGCTGGTGGTGATGTTGTAGGGTCACAATGCAT
Source organism: Oncorhynchus gorbuscha (assembly GCF_021184085.1). NCBI lineage: Eukaryota > Metazoa > Chordata > Actinopteri > Salmoniformes > Salmonidae > Oncorhynchus > Oncorhynchus gorbuscha. The sequence goes on along the minus strand of NC_060177.1, from coordinate 19,981,373 downwards.
GGCAATGGAGACATTGTAAGATACTTCACTGAAAAAGTTGTGCACTGCACTTGCTGGTATCACAATTTAGCTTTGTATCAGCCTTCAACAGAGCTTCTGTCTAGAAAAAAAAACCAACAAAAAACAGATGGTATAACTATCCTTGGTAGTTTACTTGCTCCCGGCTTCTCCCTTGCTTTGTCCTGTTTAACATTTTCCTGTTCCCTTCTCAGAAAGTCAAGCCCCTGACACGAAGACTGACCTCACTGGCCTGTTTACAGAGAAACCCCAGAGTGGGGAGGTCGCTGTGGGTGAGTGACACCATTACATTTTAGCCATTTAGCAGACACTCTCCTCCAGAGCAACTTAGTGAGGAACAGTACCCCAGAGATCATAGCCATTCATGCAAGCCATTCATAAAGATGCTATGGGCATGTCAAAGCATGTTTGCCTACTGTTCTGTCCAGGTGAGAACATTAATTTTGTGGCTAAAGTGAATGCTGCTTCACTGCTGAAGAAGCCCACCATCAAGTGGTTTAAGGGGAAGTGGATGGACCTGGCTAGCAAGTCTGGAAAGAACCTGCAGCTCAAGGAGCTTTATGATCGTAACTCTAAGGTTAGACTTTTGTCCCATGCATGAGCATGTTACATACTGTTGTCACCAATGTACAGTTCTGAACATCATGATACAAGAACAGGTTGGACACTGCAATGAGCTGTTAAAAGTTGTTCAGGAAAGTCCTAGAGGTCGCCTGGCAAAAAACTTCAGAGGTTTTATGGTTTTTCTTGACATTATTATTACCAGGAATGATTTGGCCTTTGATTTCAGGTCTACACCTTTGAGATGCAGATCATTGCAGCCAAGCCCAGCTTCGCTGGAGCTTACAGGTGTGAGGTGTCATCCCGGGACAAGTTTGACAGCTGCAACTTTGACCTAACAGTGCATGGTGGGTGCCCTCACACAATACAATCACTAGGGGCAGCTTAACAGAAACTACAATTGTTCTTATTTTCTCCTTAGTGCCTTTCCTTGCTAAAGCATACAGTAAATATCCGTTGTTTTTTTATAGTACCTGTGGTATAAAAATCAATGATAGAGAAGAGAACTGATTATTCTATCATGTTTCAGAGGCCCGGGCTGTGGAAGGGTTTGACATCAGGGCAGCTTTCAGGCGCACGTAAGCTAAGAAAAAAAGTGTGTGTGTGTGTGTGTGTGTGTGTGTGTGTGTGTGTGTGTGTGTGTGTGTGTGTGTGTGTGTGTGTGTGTGTGTGTGCGTGCGTGCGTGCGTGCGTGCGTGCGTGCGTGCGTGCGTGCGTGTGCTTGTGTCTGTCACTAGAGGTTGGTGGCACCTTAATTGGTGAGAACTGGCTCAAGGTAATGGATAGAGCTGAATAAATGGAATGGTATCAAATACATCAAACACATGGTTTAATGCCATTCCATTCTCTCTTTTCCAGTCATGATTATGAGCCATCCTCCCCTCAGCAGCCTCTACTCATGTGTCTGTGTTCGTGTGTGTGCGTGAGAGAAAGTGAGAAGGATTAAAGGAAAGGTATATCAAGTTGTTATTTAGCAAGCTGTATCAACAAAACAACACAAATCAACTTTGTGCAATGGTATTATCTAAAGCATTTCTAGACAGCCCCAAACTAGCAGTCTGTGCATATTGTTGGATGGTTATTTACATGCTTCTCTTTTTTGTATACAGTATGTGCCAATACACAATAGGTAAACGGGGTGTAATAGTATCTTTAGATATTGGATATGTGAGAGAAATAACTATCTGGCAATGCCAACTTGTCAGGAGTGGAGCTACTAGGAAGAGAAGTGTACCGTCAGGAAGGTAGTGAGGGTTTGCTGCAACTTGGGGGTTCATATCCAAACACTGGGGCCTCTGATTACCAAAATGACTTCAGGGAAAGCTTTTCAGTCCCTCTTTTTCTCTGCTTTCCTTTTGGGTCAAACAGAGCCAGTTTATGGAAATATGTAACGTCCTTGCTGAATTTTGAGAAGACTGCCATGGTGTGAAAGAGACAAGGTTTGACCTAACTCATCTTTTAAAGAGACCACCATAGATGTTAAATACACTGGGTCATCCTTTAGCTTGACAGCTTGAACACTGTCATTGTGTCAACTTTGACAGAACCAGCTTCTGGTCTGGAGGTGAGAGAGTACAATAGGCTGGGTTAACAAGCAGCTTATCAGCACACCAACGTTATATGTCACTCAAACTCTCTCTCTCTGATCTACCACGGGGTCTTTTATCAAAACAGCGGAGCCAGCTGCACAAACAGTGAGCCGACGTAGTGAGTTTTGGTCTTGCCCATGGTTTGATGGCATTGAAAGTGCCAGGATGTGTTAAGACACACAGGCTTTTCTGTGGCACTGGTTCTCCAGGGCTGTCGGATGAGAGATATCACTGGAGGAAGTCACCGCCGTGTGTTGTAATTCTACCACATAAACCACCAGGCCCTCGTTTAATCCTGATCGCTTCAGAGATCAGAGGGAGGAGATGAACACTTCCAGACACATTTAAAACGGCTTTCCTCTCCCTGAGATCCCTCGTCCCATTGATCAGTGTGGAATACAGATTTCATGGGGTTTTTGATTTTGGCATCATTCGTGGGGGACAACATGTTTGATGTTGTTTTAAAGGGTGCCGCTCATCTCTTATGTTGATGATGATAACCAAACTGTCAGAATACATTGTTTTGATAGGGTACTGACATTGTGTTATTGGCGCTGATATTTCTACAGCAGTGTGGATGGAAGTGAGGAAGCAGGAGAGTTGGACTTCAGTGCCTTGTTGAAGAAAAGGTGAGTGTGAATTATCTCTGATTATTTCAGAACAAAAAGTTGAGTAACATCATTATTTTCCAAATCAGTAAGCTTGTTTCTCTTGGGCATGTTATCTCACTGTGTCCATCTCTCTTTGTGTCCCCCTCCCTATACAGAAAGTAAGTGACTACTACTAGTTTACCCAAGAGATTGGATTAATGGACATGTTTTCCCAGTTACTTTTTCACTAACCTGAATTCAGGTCAGTCTTGCTGCCTACTCACAATGCATCTTGAGTCCTCCTGCTAATCTCACACTGGTCCCAAACTACTTCTGCCTAGCACACTCACATACCTCATGCCCTGTAGAAGACTCTATCACTTCTACCACACAAGCTAGAACACATTACACTATTAGATAAAAAGTTTCCAAAACAGTTCTTTGGCTGTCCCCATAGGATAACCATTTTTGGGTCCAGGTAGAACCCTTTTTGGTTCCAGGTAAAACCCTTTTGGATCCCGGTAAAAAAAACTTTTGGATTCCATGTAGAACCCTCTGTGGAGAGTGTTATATATGGAACCCAAAAGGGTTCTCTCTGGAACCAAATAGGGTTCTTCAAAGGGTTATCTTACGGGGACAGCAAAAGGACCCTTTTAGGTTGTAGATGGCACATTTTCTTCTAAGAGTGCAGGGGATTTAGCACACATCTGAATGCAATAGAAGCATTCACAACACTTTGTGGTCTGCACCTCTTTCTTCCCTATGGGTGTCACTGCATCATCACAATGAGTCATCACTGACTCTCCAGACCTTCCTTCCATATCCAGTCACAACTCCACCTGTTTCTTCCCTATGAGTGTCACTGCATCATCACAATGAGTCATCACTGACTCTCCAGACCTTCCTTCCATATCCAGTCACAACTCCACCTGTTTCTTCCCTATGAGTGTCACTGCATCATCACAATGAGTCATCACTGACTCTCCAGACCTTCCTTCCATATCCAGTCACAACTCCACCTGTTTCTTCCCTATGAGTGTCACTGCATCATCACAATGAGTCATCACTGACTCTCCAGACCTTCCTTCCATATCCAGTCACAACTCCACCTGTTTCTTCCCTATGAGTGTCACTGCATCATCACAATGAGTCATCACTGACTCTCCAGACCTTCCTTCCATATCCAGTCACAACTCCGCCTGTTTTCAAAGCAATGGTTTATTTCCGCCCCATCACACACAAACATTGTTCCATCTTACTCAATCCCTTAATGTCAAACCCATCTCCTAGTCTAGTGGATTTCATGCCCTGGCATTTACCTTGATGTCATGCATTGACCTATACTGGCAAGCACATTGTTTTAGGGTCTCTTGTTTGTTGAAAATGTGAATGTTTTTTTCTAAGTTCATAATGCAGTATCAATTATTGGGATTTGATGTTCTATATAATTCTGATTAATCGGGATTCATTTTCAATCATTTACAATAGCTATGACACTTTTCTGTATGTCTGCAGACTATTGCAGCATAAATCATATTTGTTGTAGTTGTTGCGCTTGTTTGCGGTCTTCATGGGTGGGTTCTAGGGTGCTATAATTCGATTTTGGGTACTGCAAATCATATTTGATGTGTGTATTAATCTGTTTGGTTTGTCGCTTGGGTTCTGCTTCGGAATGAGTGCAGCAGTTTTTTTAAAGGTTCACCAGGTCATCGGTAAGAAACAATTACTGTCGATGTAATAATATGCGTTCTGACTGTTATGTGAAGACTGCAATGAGTTTTGGAGTGAAACCTGAATGCAAATGAAAAATTGTAATGGAAAATTGCGAATAATGAAGAAAATGTATAAGTAGGCCTATTGAGCATGGATAGACCTAACTGTTATTGTGCATGGTCAGTAATGTAGCCTAATGATAATGCTAAGTGATGGCTTCAGACAGTGCCTTACCTTGACCCCTTGTCTCCTCTTTCTGTGCCAGTGCCTCTAAGACCCAGGTCAAAAATGAGCCTGATGAGGATGTATGGGAAATCCTCCAGAAGGCTCCAGCCAGTGAGTATGAGAAGATCGCCTTCCAGTATGGCATAACAGACCTGCGTGGGATGTTGAAGAGGCTGAAGAAGATGAAGAAGGAGGAAAAGAAGAGTGAAGGTTGGTATCTCTATCTTTGTGAAAACCATCACTTATCCTTCAGCTCATACATTATGCATCCTGAGATTGAACCCGCCCTAAAATGGACACCGCAAATACCCATTTAGGTACTCATCCCTTCAGTCATCCCTCCATGCAAGCCTCCATTGTAGAAGCTAGCTACTGTATCTGTATTTACAGCTAAATGTTACCTCTGCAGATCAGTATTGTTAACTATAGGAAAAGTAATTGCTCACGTGTCTGTGTCTCCAAACTCCAGTTTTCCTAAAGAAGCTGGACCCTGCCTACCAGGTAGAAAAAGGGCATAAAATGAAACTATGCATTGAGGTGGCCAATGAAGACGTAGATGTAAAATGGCTGAAGAATGGGCAGGAGATTCAATCAACTGGAAGGTAGCCATCAGTGGAGAGGGTTTTCTGAGCTTGTATTCAATTAGAAGGAATTACTGATGTACCATCTCTTACAAATGTGTGTACAACACATGTTTATTCAGCAACTCAACAATGCAATTAGCTATCTCTCAGATTGCTGTATAATGTCATGCTAACGTTCCTCTTCTCTCCCCCGACACAACACATGGATGGACTGTGCTGATCTTACTGACCTTTCATGAACAGCAAGTAAGTGCTTTCATCATTTCAAGCAGCACATCTGAGATTGTTTTGCTAGGTACCGACAGTAGCAAAGGGCTGAAATAAGCTAGAGAGGAATACGACTGTCAACCATTGTAAATATGGAAGCTTTTTTGGGGTCTCCACACTGCTGTCTACTCTGACAACATGATGATGACTGATGTTAAACTGTTATCAACCAATTTACCAACTATCTATACAATGTATCATCAACAGGAAGAGTGTTACACAGAAGGCTATTGTGGTTTTAATGTTTTCTATATCTGTCAATAAGGAACATTTATTTTATTATAAAAGGTGCTAGTGAATAATTGAGTGGATAATGAAGGTTCTTGTCCATCTACCAGGTACATCTTTGAGAGTGTTGGCAACAAGCGATACCTCACCATCAACCACTGCTCACTGTCAGACGATGCCACATACACTTGTGTGGTCGGAGATGAGAAGTGCACCACAGAGCTCTTTGTCAAAGGTGCATGTGAGACAAGCTGAAAGTGGAAAATCAATGGTCCAACATCAATGTTTCGTTTGAATGCATTTCACACTGACATTATATTTGTGCCTGCGTGATGATTAAGATAGCATCATAACACAACAAAGGAAATATGATTATTTGCTAAAGTGCCTGGTGGTATAATGGTGGTTCTTACTGTTTCTTTCTCTGTGTGTCTGCAGAGCCTCCTGTCACTATTACAAGTCATCTGGAGGACCAGATGGTCATGAAGGGTGAGCGGGTGGAGTTAGAGTGTGAGGTGTCAGAAGAAGGGGCTACAGTCAAATGGTAAGACGTTCCCTCAACCCACAAATCAAACTCACTTCCATACCATAGAAGGTGTGAGGAGGTTAACAATGGGTGCCATACCAGACAGTATTTTAAGATTTACAAAGTGCCAAGTCCCTGACCGAGGACATCAAAAGCATGGTCTGGCATACTGTTCACATTACGTCACTTCACAACAACTCGGATAGACACAACAGATGGCTGTAATAAATAATATGGTGACATTGTGGTACATTAGGTTTCATATAGGAAATAGCTGTATTTTGTGTTTCCCTTGTTAGAATTAATCCACACATCAGATCTTGGTTTGAGGATAACATTATTCTGGTTGTAAGGGTTGAAACAGATGTCGTTTTTGAGTCTGCACTGCATGGTGCACATTCCTCACATGTCCGGTAGATGGCATTTGTGTCGCTCATGGCTTTAACATGTTAGTCACCCCCAGGCTGTGACTTGCCTGATTGACAGACAGATGCTGACCTTCCTGTCACAGTGTCTCAGGTACAGTGTCTCTGCCAAAGGGCTGGGCTATATATTACAGTGTGTCTGCCAAAGGGCTGGGCTATATATTACAGTGTCTCTGCCAAAGGGATGGGCTATATATTACAGTGTCTCTGCCAAAGGGCTGGGCTATATATTACATGCCAAAGGGCTGGGCTATATATTACAGTGTCTCTGCCAAAGGGCTGGGCTATATATTACAGTGTCTCTGCCAAAGGGCTGGGCTATATATTACAGTGTCTCTGCCTGCCAAAGGGCTGGGCTATATAACAGTGTCTCTGCTGGGCTATATATTACAGTGTCTCTGCCAAAGGGCTGGGCTATATATTACACAAAGTGGGCTATATATTACAGAGTCTCTGCCAAAGGGCTGGGCTATATATTACAGTGTCTCTGCCAAAGGGCTGGGCTATATATTACAGTGTCTCTGCCAAAGGGCTGGGCTATATATTACAGTGTCTCTGCCAAAGGGCTGGGCTATATATTACAGTGTCTCTGCCAAAGGGCTGGGCTATATATTACAGTGTCTCTGCCAAAGGGCTGGGCTATATATTACAGTGTCTCTGCCAAAGGGCTGGGCTATATATTACAGTGTCTCTGCCAAAGGGCTGGGCTATATATTACAGTGTCTCTGCCAAAGGGCTGGGCTATATATTACAGTGTCTCTGCCAAAGGGCTGGGCTATATATTACAGAGTCTCTGCCAAAGGGCTGGGCTATATATTACAGTGTCTCTGCCAAAGAGCTGGGCTATATATTACAGTGTCTCTGCCAAAGGGCTGGGCTATATATTACAGTGTCTCTGCCAAAGGGATGGGCTATATATTACAGTGTCTCTGCCACATAGTCTCTGCCACAATGTCTCTGTCACAGGGTCTCTGCCACAGGGTCTCTGCCACAGTATCTCAGTCACAGTATATCTGCCACAGGGCTAGGCTGGATATCACAACATGCAGTAAATTATCAGCCACACAGGGCTGTTAGCACGCCCCCTGTCCTTTAGCGGGAAAGCAATCGTGAATTATGGTCAACCATCCAAAATAAAACATTGTGTTGTTCCTGGAATTGGGCCTAATCATGGGCACATAAATAAATATCTATCCACCAATTTGTTTCTTTAGGCAAACCACTGTTAATTAATACCTGTGCAACGGTGCCTTCATTGGTGAAAATTAAATAGTTGTGGTAAAGTGATGACCATTCAGAAAAGTGACATATTGAGAACATTTGTCAGTGCCGATTTGTAATGCAAAATGGCTGACAGTGTTACATCGGCAACTCTGTAACACATTCACTAGATACTGTCTCAAATCAAAGCTGTTATAGTGACACCTGTTATAGTGACTGTTTATATAGTCTTTATATAGTGTTGCTTTATATATATATATATATATATATATATATATATATATATATATATATATATATATATATATATATATATATATATATATATGTTAATGTAGAAATGTAGATTCAATTAATCAGACAATAATGGAGAATTTGAGACTGCTAGAGTTCATGTGGTGCTCTGTCTATGCAGGGAGAAAGATGGTGTGGAGCTGACAAGGGATGAGTCCTTCAAGTACCGCTTCAAGAAAGATGGGCGCAAGCACGTCCTCATCATTAATGAGGCAACTAAGGAGGACTGTGGCCACTACACAGTTAAAACCAATGGTGGTGAATCTATGTCTGAACTCATGGTGTCGGGTAAGTGCTCACGTCAGACAACACAACAGATTGAAATACATCTCTGCTCAACAATGTTGAACATGATAGCTAGTATCCGGGGGTCCAACCACCTGCAGTCCATAAAGCATGTCCAGTTTAAAGACAGACAAAGTCATCTTTGAACTATAGTACTGGGCTGAAGATTTAAAAAAAACAATGTGAATCATCTTCCTCACCCTTCACCGAGACCCAGCCTACTCTTGTGTTCCTGTCACTCCAAGCAAGCCCCTGTTCTGCCTAACCTTGAAACATGGCTGCCCACGCCATCAAACATGTCACTATGTCAAGGTTACAGCACAAACACAAGTCTGTTTAAATACCAGCTGAAGTTAGAAGACATGGCCCATATATTTTATCTGATGGGTACAGGCTGGCGCAGGTGACCTTCAATTGTCTATATGTGTCTTTGTCTGTCTCTGTCTCTGTCTCTGTCTCTGTCTCTGTCTCTCTCTCTCTCACTCTCTCTGTCTCTCTGTATGGGTTCTGTCTCTCTCTGTTTTTTCTCTCTTTCTCTCTCTCTCTCTCTCTCTCTCTCTCTCTCTCTCTCTCTCTCTCTCTCTCTCTCTCTCTCTCTCTCTCTCTATCTCTATATATATATATATATATATATATATATATATATATATATATATATATATATATATATATATTCTGTCCCGTTGTACTGCGTGTTTAATTTCTTGTGTATATCTAATTCGTGCCAATAGGTGTATATTTATAGGGATATTTAAAAAAGATAGGGAATACAGCAAACTAAAAATGTTGTCCTATTCCAGCGAGCATAGGGAATCAATCCACAGGAGACGTGGTAGAGACGTTGGATGATGACCATTCAATGAAAACGAACGTAGGACAAAAGTTAAATAACAACATTAATTTAAACCATTACGTGATTGAACAACAACCACCAATTAACAATGTCACTTCAGCATTTTCAACTGTGACAGAACCTTAGCCATGTCATTATGACGTCTAAAAACACCCATTCTCCACCATCTCTTAGCTAAACATCAGCTTAAGTTTTACAATCCTAACATGGCCATAAATGCTCTGTCATTGATGTCAAGAGCTGCAGAGTGCAGACATTGGTTTTGCTGTCCTAAACTTAGACCTGCAATTTTTGTGGGAACATTTTGGATGTAGATGTACAGTACCAGTCAAAAGTTTGGACACACCTACTCCTTCATGGGTATTTCTCTATTTTTACCATTTTAGAATAATAGAATAGAATAGAATAATAATAGTTAAACAATCCAAATATATTTTATATTTGAGATTCTTCAAAGTAGCCACCCTTTGCCTTGATGACAGCTTTACACGCTCTTGTCATTCTCTCAACCAGCTTCACCTGGAATGCTTTTCCAACAGTCTTGAAGAGTTCCCACATATGCTGAGTACTTGTTGGCTGCTTTTCCTTTGCTATGCGGTCCAACTCATCCCAAACCATCTCAATTGGGTTGATGTCAGGTGATTGTGGAGGCCAGGTCATCTGATGCAGCACTCCATCACTCTCCTTCTTGGTCAAATAGCCTTTTTTGGTTACTACATAATTCCAAAATGCGTTATTTCATAGTTTTGATGTTTTCACTATTATTCTACAATGTAGAAAATAGTAAAAATAAAGAAAAACCCTTGAGTGTGTAGTTGTGTCCAAACCTTTGACTGGTACTGTATATAAACAGACATGTATGTTTGTATATGTACTTTTATTAAACCAAAACAAATTCAAATCACATTTTGTTTTCCACATGGGCCAAGTACAAATACAACCTTATCATAAAATTCTTACTTAGGAGCCCTTTAACAACAATGCAGGGTTTTCTAAAAATGAAGTAAGAATTTTCTGCTACATGGACAAAAGGAAAAATAATAACACAATAAAATAACTATAATGAGGCTATATACAAGGGGTACCGGTACTGAGTAAATGTCCAGGAGTACGGGTTAGTCGCGGATTTGAGGTAATATGTACAGTACATGTAGGTAGGGATAATAAACAGAGAGCAGCAGCAGCCTATGTGGAGTGTGGTGGAATGTGAATGTATGTGTGGCGTCAATATGCATGTGTGTGTGTGTGTGTTTTCTGTGTGTGTCCGTGTGTGTGTTGCAGTGTGATGTTAATGATGGTGTTGGAGTCACGCGTGGCCACGCAGTCATAGGTGAATGGGGAGTACAGGAGGGGACTAAGCACAAACCTCTGAATACACAAGTATCTTGTGTGTATTATTTTGTTGTGTGTCGCTCAGGGGGTGTTGCGTGTAGTTGAATTTAAAGATAATGTCTGGTGTCTGGCCCGCCTCGCAACAATAGTTTATATGCGCCTCTATTCAAATTTAGCCATTGCCAAGAATTACCAGCTGCCATTATGCTCTAGGTAGCAGCTTCTCATTGCTCCTGTCAGATAACTTCATTCTGCTGTAACCTTCACTAGGAGTGGAGTAGTTTACATTGATCATTGCGGACACTACCTGTCCACTACCCTTAACTGTCTCGTACTCTCTCTTATGTTGATAGACTTTGAGCTTGCAGCCTCCATTGATGTCTAAAAGTATTAGTTTCCTGTGTGGATCAGATGCCCTATCCTCTATGCATCTGGTGTTGTTATATACTGTATAAGTTATACAGTATATCCATGTCACCTAGGATTCCCTAGTAAAAGTCTCCCAGAAAAACATAGAATCATAATGAACACACCATACTCTGAAATACTTCATATACAACATACATTGTGAATCATCTCTGACCTCTGACTCTTTAGAGAAGGAACTGGAGGTGTACCAGAACATTGCTGACCTCACAGTGAAGGCAAAGGACAAGGCTGTGTTTAAGTGTGAGGTCTCAGATGAGACTGTGAAGGGTATCTGGTACAAGAACGGAGTGGAAGTGAAGGCTGATGCCAGGACCCATATTACACACATTGGCAGGTGAGAATATGGTATCCATACTGTTGTACTGGGTAGGATCAGAAGGTTTGTTGAGTAGTTGGACAAATACTAGTGAAAATTACGTTCTCTCACTGAAGGATCCACAAACTCACTATCGATGATGTCAAACCCGAGGACCAGGGTGACTACACCTTTGTTCCAGAGGGATACGCATTCAACCTCTCAGCCAAACTCAACTTCCTGGGTACTTTTACAATTACACCATGTCATTTCAAAATGATCATTTTCATCTAATAAATTATTTGCGTGTTTGTCTGCTTTTCAGAGGTCAAGATTGATTATGTGCCTCGCCAAGGTATGCCATGGTTTATTCTTCATCCTCGCAGCCTCTTACTCAATTGCAAGGATTATATATCGTGGATTGCCGGATTAAGAATAAATTTACATATGTTGCATGTCCATCATTCTTTATTCCTGAAGATCCTCCAAAGATCCACCTGGACTGCATGGGTCACACAGCCGACTCCACCATAGTGGTGGTGGCTGGGAACAAGCTGCGACTGGACGTGCCCATCACTGGAGACCCAGCGCCTACTGTGGTCTGGACAAAGGGAGAAAAGGTAAAGTTGCTGGTTTTCCTCGGTAGCCAAACAGGCTAGCACATAGCTTCTATTCCAATCTTGGCAGCCCAGAACCAAATCTTGTGTGAATGCTGGCCTCTGGCCAGTGGATGTTTAGGGGAGACTACCTCAGTTCCAATGACTGTACAGATGATCAGGTAAGGCTTGCTGTGAGAAGACTGAACCATGTTGTTTTGTCTGCTCCGTTAGTAAGTCATAAGCTGTCTGATACGTTGTATGTTCACTCATACAATTAACTCTTCCACTACCTAGTGGCCACGTACTGTTGACTAGCTTAATTATTAATGCTTCTTTCCATGTTTTTTCACTATCAGCTATGGGATTGACCTTATTTTCCACTTTCAACTCTGGTTTCCCATGTTCTCCATTGTCAACCTTTTTAATTTATGTCTTGACTAATTGTTTCACTTTCATGGTGAGAAGGTCCATTCCTCACCCATCCCAACAGGTAGAAGGGCTGCAGGTGATCACATGACCTAAATGCCCTCAGGTGACTGGTTGATTGCTGGGAACGGGAGGTTAGTTGGGGAGAACAAGAGGGGAATACCCTCTGGCCTCCTCTTCAGTACCCTTACTGCTTTACTCTGCTCATGTAGGCTGGCTCTGAGGTGGCGGCAGAAACATGGAGCATCAAGGATGGGGATGTGAGTGTGGCCCTAAACACCTACGCTGAGGCCTGTGCATGTCTCCTTTCAATCTCTGTGTTACTGCTTCTCTCCATAACACCTGGGTTACAAAAAATGCATCTCTTTCCGACGTATATTTCGTTTTGTGCATTTTTGTCAGTCTCATGCTGTCCTTTCTCTTCTGACATCCCTGTTACTTTTTATTCCTCATGCTCTCACACACTGTTCACTTAAAAACATCAATGATTTTATGTTGTCTGTGCCAATAGAGGCCTGGGTGGCAACATGGTGCCTGATAACATACCACAGCATTCAATGCTAATTAAACAATGCATGCAGTTTCATACTTCATGACAAACAGGTAAGAGCATGTTCGAAATCTTTTGCTGAAATGAAAGACATCGAAGGGGTGACACCATGGCAGAACTGTAAGTATTATAGCTGCTTTTGCATGAACATTTCAGCTGAGTCTATGAGTAAACCTCCCAGTGTGGTTGGTTTTCATGCCAAAAAGCATGACCAGGTAAATCCTTTCCAGCCAATGTGTCTGGGAAAGTGTATTTCATCCTTTTTTGGCTTTGACAATAAACAGTATCATCAAGGGTATGTTCACTACAACAGACTGGAAGCAAGCAAGCCGAAGCAAGGAGGGACCTACCTGAATTTGTCCTTTAAGAAACTCTTGTTTGCAACGGTGTGCACTAATGAATACACCCCAGATCAGATGATATAAACGGTTGCATTACGAATTGGAATTGATCCCTTTAGTTCAGTTGAATGAGAATGACTCCACTAATGATCTGCTGTCCTGATGAGTCAGGTGATGACAGAGGGAGATGGAAGGCTCCACGTGGAGAGCACCAAGGGACACTGTATCTTCACTATTGAGGGAGCGGATAAACAGGACGAGGGCCTCTACTCTGTGATTGTGCGGAACCCTGCTGGGGAGGACAAAGCTGACATTAACGTCAAAGTTGTTGGTAAGATACAACCACTGTCACAAGGATTTTTGTTGATACATTTTTCTTTTGGTCATTAGTCAAAGAGATGAGAGACATTAGTTGAATCAGGTTGTACCTTGCTTATTCTGTATTTTACACTTCGGGAGATTGGGACAAAGGTTCTATCTGCATTTTTGTCCAAATGTAGTTTTTGTCATAGGCTTATACTGTTCAATGTTCTCTACCTATTTAGTACTCTATATACCCCCAATGATTTTGTTAAGTTCAAAATAATACTAGATAAAAATTGCAGACACCATTCAAACCAATGAAGGTTTGAAACTTTAAAGCCAACTATCTCAGAATCATCTTTTTGCAGATAGAACCTTATAGTCCCAAGTTATCTTATTCATGTTTTTTAATGGCCCTTTCTTTTCCTCAGATGCGCCAGACCCTCCCTCTGCCCCAAGGATCCTCAGTGTTGGAGAGGACTCCTGCGTTGTCCAGTGGGACACCCCTAAGTCAGATGGTGGCAACCCGATCATTGGTGAGGATATACAGTAGCGTGCATAATGTCTTACCAGATCTTATGTTCAGGCATGCACAATGCTCACTTGTTTACAGCGAACATGTACAGAGAAAAATATGAGTAGTTTGATTATAGTATATTGATAGCTACAGTCACATGTCTATCAGTGGAGGCTGCTGGGACGACGGCTCACAATAATGTCTGGAACGGAACTGAACGAACGGCATCAGACACATGGAAACCGTGTGTTTGATGCATTTGACACCATTCCACTGCAGCCATTAAGGTGCCACCAACCTCCTGTGATGTCTACAGTAACAATGTTTGACTTTTTCTTCCCAGGCTATGTGCTGGAGAGGAAGAAGAAGAAGAGTTACAGGTGGATGAGGCTGAACTTTGACCCCTACACTGGTACTACCTACGAGGCCAAGAGGATGATAGAAGGTGTGGAATATGAGATGCGTGTCTATGCAGTGAACGCCATTGGCATGTCATGCCACAGCGCTGCCTCACAACCCTTCATCCCAGTGGGTGAGTTCCCCTCCTATGTGATTTTCTTTTATGTACATCTATGAAATTGAACTTGCCTGTTTGAGGGATGGGGAAATACATTTTGTTCCATGTAGCACCTCGTACAATCAGGTCATTAAAAAATGCAAACAGATAGGTGTCAGCTTTCAAAACTTGTTGGTGTAGCGGTGGAGAATGATTCATGGGCTAGATGGTCATCGTATAGGCGCGTGCTCTGGTGGGGCCAGGTCAGCAAAAGGTATCAGTCACTTGCCAGTCATATGATTACGTTTACATGCAAACTAATAATTCGATATTAAATTTATTATGGCAATAGGACCAGTATGGTAATAGTCAGGTAAATACCTTACTCTTAATCGGCGTAAGGTCAAAATCAAAGTAAACATACGCCAATTAAAACACTGGGTTTTCTAAGCAATCTTTTGAGTTATTAGGACATGTGTAAACGGCTTCATCGGAGTTCCAGCAGTGCATTTAATCTGCACAAGTGCCAGCACCAGAAAGCGGAATCATCCCTCTTATGGACGAGGGAAGTTACCACAAGAGGGCAGTGGTCTGAAAGAATGTATCTTTACAACGCAATCATGTATTATGCCAAATCAATTACATTAAACCATTACTTATGAGAAACAATTCACCTCACATACTGTAACCTAACACAGCCTGAGCTAGCCCATGTAGATGAATAATGCAGAGAAGTAATGACCTGTGTGTGCAAACTGAAAGTATGCATCTTAGAAATAGTTTTCACATACAAACTGTATATGTCCGGACTCAGAATCAAACAGGCTTCCCAAAAATAATATGGTCACTGTGGTAGAATGTTTATTTTGATTGGTGATTTTGTGCATTTATTAAAGTCCCTTCAGGTAGCCTGATTTCAGATGTGTCCATGTAAACAGGATTATTAGGAGAATCGTTCTTCTTGCATTGCATGTAAACGTTTTAATCAAACTATTATATTCATCTGACTATTCACAATAACCATACTATTGTGTGCAGGTATTGTCACACTGTCACATAACACAACTTTTGTCCTGGCAGAGATGATTGATGTCTGATTTACACTCACACTGACCTGCTGTGAGCGGACCAAGGAACATAAACAGAGCATAAAAACAGATGAAACAACCCCATTGTTCTGACTGCAACTACATACCTGTATTCTCTGAAGATAATGTTGATATTACTTCCTTGATAATACAGTTGCATTAATGTCACAAAATTCCCAATTTGATGTATCAAGTTATGTATTTTTTTTAAACGTTTTTTAATTGAAAATGTGCAAAACTGTTTTCATCTTGAAGTATTGACGTCAGTGCGGTCTATCACTAAAGTGAATTGTTTTGGGGGTTTGGCTACTGAGAGTTAAGTTTACATATCCCCTAAGCCATGTTAAGGTCTGCTATGTAATCACAACGGGCACCTCTAACCACTCAACAACAACACATGGTCATCTTGAGATTTGGTTCCCATGGCATGCAGACTTGTGCTTGTAAGAAAAACATGTTTGGATAGATGCTGGCTAAAATAAGACTGGAGGTGTTTTCAGGACAGAAATCAGAGTCTGGTGGAATTAAGGGGCTCTATTTTGCATTGTCTCTTATTCTATTACATTGGGTCCCCTTCTACCTTCTCCGGGATGTGAGTGTGAACATCGAGGTATCCGGACGGACCCATCTCTCGTAAGACAGCTGATTAGGAAACTATCTGTGGCATCCCCCTCTATAAATAATGGCATGTAAGCGCACGGCGGGGCTGGGACCAGCTGCTTAGAACACAGGGGCGAGCTGCTACTGTTGAGGCTGCTCTGTGAGGACATTGACCCAGCTGAACTGCTGCTGTCGAGTGCTATTACTGAGACAGAACAGAGAGGGAGAGACAGAGGAGCAGCAGCAGAGTAGATTGAGGCGTGTGGGAGACAAGGAACAGGAGGAGTACAACAAACTCACTTCGAACAGCACTATCTTAACCTTATTCAAGGATGACCAAGCCAATGCTGCCAAAGACGGCCGAGAAGAAGCCAGCGACGGAGGAGGTTCCAGTGGATGGTGCAGTAAAGGCACCGACAGAGGGGGAGGCCAAGCCAGAGGCAGCAGATGAACCAGCACAAGAGGCCCCTGTTGAGCCAGCAGCACCCACAGCAGAGCCAGTCCCAGCTGAAGGAGCCCCAGCTGAGGATGAGGCCTCTTCGTCAGAAGGAGACCCACCAGCCGATAGAGCTCCCCCTGCAGAGGGTGCCTCGGCACCAGAGCCTGCCCCGGCACCAGAGCCCGTACCAGAGCCGGAACCTCCAAGGAGTAGGCAGATTTATTTTCCTCTAAGCTAGGGTCAACTATCAGGGGCATGGTTTGTGCTGTAATAAATACTGTGTTTTCTTTAATGATGATGATAATAAGATAGAAGGTAAACCCTGGCTGTAGTTCTGTTCTCCTTTTAACTGTTATTGTAAGGGGCAATATAAGTAGGAACGGACAGTGCCACCTTCATTGGTAAATCAGAGATGTTTGTTGTTTCATGTATATTTTGTCTCTCTGTATTAAAACTCACAGGCGCAAAAGAGAAAAAAACGTTTTCTACTAACAGATTTTCCTGTGTTGTTGTTTGTGTATTGGCTGAAAATATGAAAAGGATGTTTATCAAAGTATTGTTTGCTGTGATCCTGTACTGCCCGTAGGTCTTTCCCATTCAGTCCCTTTAAACACAGACTGACCTCTGACCTCTAGTACGTGCCTACATGTCCCCCTTTCTGGTTAACCTGTGACATGGGCTCGGGGGCAAGGTAACTCTGTAACTCAACCTGTGATGGCTGTCAGCATGAGCTTATTTTAGGCTGCTTTTGCAGGTTGTCTCTATGTGCTATTGTGTTGTTACATACAAACTGTTTATGTGGTACAAATCAGCTATGACAAGACAAATGACAAATGACCTCAGTTCTCTCTCTTGATATTTGGAGGATTATTCATGAAATAAATCTTTAGACTCTTGGATGTAAACAAAGAATGTGAGATTCTCTCCATTGTTATTTACCCATTTTCTAAGAAAAATTGTGACTTGAACATGACATTAAAATTTATAGGGACTGAATGGTTTCCATAGTAGCAGTGATGCAGCTAGTCTAGTATTGCAGCGTTGTCTCAGACTAGACGTAACATAGTAAAGGTAAATCCAGAACACTGATATTAGTATGATATGTCATGTTTGGTATGGTGACCACAGGAGGTTGGTGGTACCTTAATTGGGGAGGACGGGCTCATGGTAATGGCTGGAGCGGAATAATTGGAATGGTATCAAATACATCAACCACGTGGTTTCTATGTGTTTGATGCCATTCCATTTACTCTGTTCTGGCTATTATTATGAGCCGGCCTCCCCTCAGCAACCTCCACTGATGGTTACATAAGACGGATGGTTACTTAAGGAAAAAAAAAGTTGGGTGGTTGGTCGGGGTAGATGGGTAGGCATATAACACAAACGTCTAGCAACCCAAAGGTTGTGAGTTTGAATCTCATCATGGATAACTTTAGCATTTTAGCAACTTTTCAACTACTTATGATTGTTGAGCTACTTTGCAACTAAGCATGTTAGATAACCACAACCTTAACCCTTTTAGCTAACCCTTCCCCTGATCTAACCCTTTAACCTAACTCATAAACTTAACCCCAAACCATAATCCCTAGCCAAGCTAAAGTTAGCCAGCTAGCTAACGTTAACCCCCCAGCCACCTAGCTAGAATTTCTAACATATCATACGTTTTGCAAATTCGTAATATATTGTTCGTAACACATTGTTCGTTTTAGAAATTCATAACATGTAATACGAATTGTAATTAGTAATTGTAACATGTAATAATTAGTAAACATGTCATATGAAATGGGTAATGGACATCCACAAATGAATACATAACATCCTAAATGGAGTGGCTTGGATTTGCGTACAGAATAATACAAAATGCTCTAAGACCAGGTTGAAAGCCCTGTCCAGCATTTACATTTTTTAAACCTTGATTTAACTAGGTAAGTCAGTTAAGAACAAATTCTTATTTACAATGACCAGCCAAACCCGGACGAAGCTGTGCCAACTGTGCGCTGCCCTATGGGACTCCAAATCACAGCCGGTTGTGATACAGCCTGGATTCAAACCAGGGTCTGTATTGACACCTCAAGCACTGAGATGCAGTGCCTTAGACCGCTGCGCCACTCGGGAGCCATTTGGGAGCCTGCAAGGTCCATACTAAATCTCCAATGTGCTAGCTCCATGTCAGCTAGCCTGCAGGGGAGCTTAACACATGGGTTGCGGTAAGGTTGGAGATACTGTATTTCAGGAAGTGACTCATGCTTTTATTGGAGGACCCTAGTTTATATGGCTGTTACCTGTAGCAACACTAAACTTTATCTGCAGCGAAGTTAAACTGCCTTGATGCTGAGGCATCAGTGACAGGTAGCAGTAAATCCACAATAAAAAATATCCTGCCTTGACACCTGCGGACACTGAAATGTTTCATTCTGTTTTGCAACATGTCTTCTTTACAGTCACATACTGTGACATAACATATGTAGCTATTGATGTCTTTTTTCTTGTCATTTATTTCTTATTTAGACTAGCATAATGTTGCTGATCTCCCCCTCTCTTCCTTTCTTGTGTCCCTCTCTCTCTCCTCTCTCTAAGCCCCAACCAGTGAGCCCGTCGGCCTGTGCGTGGATGACATCAGTGACACTACCGTCTCACTGAAGTGGAGAACCCCGGAGCATCTGGGCTCGTCTGAGCTGGATGGCTATGGGGTCGAGTACTGCAAGGAGGGCTGTGAGTACTGGGGTCCAGGAGGGTCTGGCATTCAATATTTTGATCCCTGACACACACACACACACACACACACACACACACACAATATCTGGGTAGATAAGGAGGAGGATGGCATGAAAGCTGTTGAAGAGAGTATTTCAGTTAGGAACACATTATTTAAAAACCAACCTAACAATATATAAAAACAGTCAAATAAATCCAAACAAATCCAAATGCAGGAAAATGTCCAACATTTGACCCTCTTACATAAAACGACAATCCTCTACCTTGCAAGATGTATCACACTTTCCATGACGAGCCATTATGTAAAAAGCTTTGGTTTAAGTCTGACAACACCAAGGACCTAAATTGTCAAGAGTGGTTTGAGCCAGGGACCATTAGCACAATGCTTATGTAATTAAAGCAATCCCTTCAGGGTTGACTATGCTGGCCAGCTGCACGTCAATGTTCTAACTCAATCCATGCAGGCAGCCCTAGTTGTGATGACATATAGGGATGGGGCACTGAGATTTCTTCGGATGTTGCGTTTTGACAAGTCTGTCTGGCCATCTCTTGCCCACAGCTGATGAATGGGTGCCAGCTTTCGAGGGTCTGACAGAGAGGACATCTGTAATCATCCGGGACCTGCCGACAGGGGAGAAGATGCAGTTCCGTGTCAGAGCCTACAACACAGCAGGGCCCAGTGCACCTACCTCCCTAGCACAGGCCGTCACTATCCGCGAGATCATGCGTAAGCATTCCCCATGATTGACTAAAACAAATCCCAATTTTTCCATTTTACCCTCCCTCCCATACAATGAGAGTAAAGTCCGAACATGTACAAAACATAAATACATTTTTTACCAGGGAAGTTGCACTGTAAGTGTGAGACATCATGAGTTTGTTCAAAACCCAAAGGTTGAAATGGAAAGTAAGTGGGGTGTCCTGCTGTTGTCTCCTCTCTCCTATTTCTCTACAGTTTGAGATATTTAGCTGATGAGGCTTGAAGTAAGCCTCCACTACCCTACATGGATCTCAGGGCTCACAGATCATGTTTGGGAACATACATACATTGCCAAGGTCATCAGCTATTTCGCTCTCAGCACCTAACAGATTAGCTGTGAGATGTATTTTGAGGTCTCAGATGCACACTGAAGCCCCCGGCCTTTCCGCTTGCTGACAGGATGATACTATCACTAAATGCTGATTGGCAGTAAGGCAATTCCACGTTAACAGAGTGACACTGAGACTCAGATTTTTCACCTTAAAATATGTCAAACAAAAATCAATGATTGCAAAGTTAAACAAAAACACATTTACTTGTAGAACAGTGCAGATGCCAAGTTTGGTAACTGAAACACAAACTCTCATCTGCATTGTTCTACAAGTAAATGTGTTTTTGCAACATTTTCTGTGGAAATTGTTAAAAGTATTCCTTGTGCATAGAGTTGTATGGTTTGTTTAACTCTCCAATTATTGGTTTTTGTTTGACATACATTTTAAAGTGAAAGTCTGTGCTACTGTTACCATGGAATTGCACTGACAAGCACTTGATGTTGTCAACTCACACTTTATATTACCACACAGGCAGTTGGTCCATGTTTATGAACAGTAACTCATTAGACCAGTAATGGTGCCATCAAGCTAAAAGTGATAGTTGAAAGGTATTGTGGTACTCCCAGTCTCAGGGAAAAGTCTGAGCCATGAACCACCTAGGGTTGGGCGGTATGCAGATTTTCATACCTTCAAACCATTCCTGTACCATAACGGGGTATACGGTATTACTGGCAGTGCACACAATGGCCAGTATTTTTTCCCCCAAAAAAATCCCATAGTGGACGCTAGTTAAATGCTAACAAGCGCAAGCGAACATAAACTAATTGCAAGGACAGACAGCCCAGCTCATAAAGTTCTATAACTACAGTATCTCAAAAGGCTAATCAGTTTGCTGCGGCACAAATAAATGTTTGGCAAACACAAAGACATTTGATTGTTTCTGCTGTAACCAAGAAGCTTTATCTCGCGAGCTAGACACTTAGCTAGCAAGTTAGCAAACCAAATGTATAGCTGGCACATCTTAGATACTGAAAAAGTATAGTTATAAGCAGTGGAGTAGCACACCCCGAGACGGCTAGGCCCCGAGCTTTAGGGTACTGATGGCATTGGTATAATTTCAGGTAAACCGAGAGTAGGCTATAACAAAGTAACTTTATTTATTCTATTTACTGCATTCCTACATTCCTAATGCTATTTAGAGAACAACAAAAACAAGCAATTGACAACAATTGACTCCAGCCATTATCACCCTGGCTGCTGTAGCTTCATTCACCTCAGTTGATAAGGGACATAAATAACATTCTTCAGCAACATGTCTTAGAGCAATTAGCTGCTACGCACTAGCTCAGCAACGAAATTCAAAACTCGAGTTTAGTTTCAAGCTGTTACCTAGTCAATTACTGCTATCTTCTACCTCGGCACTGTTTTGAGAGAAAAGTCGTGCTGTTCACTGCAGTCAGGCAAACAGTCTTCCCGCCCACTCCGAGGTGTCTGCATGGTCCTAAAGCCAGCCCAACTTTATTCATTGACATTTTATGATAATTTTGTTTACAGAGAAACCCAAAATCTGGATTCCTAGAAATCTCCGACAGACCCTCATCAAGAAAGTGGAGGAGACAATCAACCTTGTGATCCCTTTCCAGGTATGGGGTAGAGTACACCCTTCACACTCTATAGGATGAATGGACTGTATATATGCTGGTGCCCTTGCCCATAAGAGAAATATGCTGAATGATTTTGGAACTAGAAATTGCTATTTCCTTATGGATATGGTGCTACCCACATAAAAAAATACTACAGTTTACAGTAGGCCTAGGCCTACTTACTATAGAATTAATCACACTGTAGTATCCCTCAGTCATGTGTAGTACAGATCTTAATTTGACCACCCTGTTTTAGGATAACTTTTCTAGAATGCAAGATATTGAACACTTGTAGTGTATTTGAGGTTTAAAAAGGCTTAATTTTTCAACAGAAATGTCCATTAATTTAAATCCACATAATAATTCACATGTTCTGATACTGCAGAATTATTTTCCTGCTGTAGCAAACAGGCCCAAATAAGATCATACATCTGTATTTGCTATAGCATTTTGTAGTATACTGTAGAATACCATAGTAAACACAACAGTTTTATCCGCACCCAAAAAATACTGTAGTAAATACTACAGTAATGTCTGCAAAACACTACAGTTTATGTGTAGTAATACTACAGTATTTCATGTTCATTTTCCCCTCCCCATAACCCAATTTGTGCCACCCCTAAGTGAGAAACCTACATGCCAAGTATAGACCATACTGTGTTCACTACAGATTATAGAAAAGAGCAGAGGCTCTGAACTATTCATTCAGACCCCAGTCCTACCTACCTACATGTTTTGGGAACATTTGCTCTTTTAGTATTTGTCCAGTAGGTTTCCTCAACGAGAAAACCCCCATTTGTATGTCAAAGATAATTGAACAAAAACACTATAGTAAATACTACAGTAATGACTGCAAAAACACTACAGTAAATACTACAGGATACTACAGTCTGTCTCTTTATTTGTTTCTGCTTTTCCCTCAAGTCTATAAATACATACAGCTTCAGTTTGGAAACTGTATCCTAGTAACACATGCAATTGACAGACTGATAACTGATACAGACATGATTCTCTTAAGCAGCTCATAGTGAGTAACTGCTGAAAACCACAAGCCAAGGAGTCTGGGCCACCGCCAAATGTACCACCATCTACTGTATCTATTAGGCACACTTATCTAGGTTCAAATCTGCCATAAAAATATCTGAACAATATCATATTTCAAATGTCTTGGTCTGGAGATGTACTGAAGTCATCATCACCCCTGGAACTGTAATGATAATTTAGTAAACGTAGGTTACTGAGGAAAACCAATATTTCACACATATTAACTTACTTGTATTGCAGTCCTCCAGAATCTTTCTTTCTTAAAAATATTAGAATGTTTAATTTCCAATCTCAATTATTTTTTATTTTAGGGCAAGCCTAGGCCTGTGATCACCTGGAGTAAAGATGGGGAGCATCTGAACCCGAAGCAGGTCAGCGTCCGGAACAGCGACACTGACACAATCCTGTTCATCCGCAAGTCAGAGAGGAAGGACTCTGGGAAGTATGAAGTCAAGCTGCAGATTGAGAATGTTGAGGACACAGCCAGCATCTCAATTCAGATAGTCGGTGAGGACTCCTCACAACTCTAATGGTTTGGAATAGAAATGTTTTATGATTGATCAGTGGCACTATCAGTTCACTCATAATGGGTTTATGCTGTATCTGAGTTATTAACTATGAAACCGACACATCCCTCAAGCTGGTCCCTTTGCCGACATTATCATTGGATATTGAAACAAAACCACACCTGCTCCTAAAATACAGCGTAAACAATATTCTACGTGTACCCACCGTGTGGTTTACCTTTCTCTGTGATTGATTGAATTGGAGTTTAAGGTAAAGTTATTGTACAGTATGTTGACTCGATAAATATTATTTCTTATCTTTAGATTTGCCTGGGTCTCCAGAGAAACTGAAGATCATGGATGTTTGGGGCTTTAACGTGGCTCTGGAGTGGAAGCCACCCAAGGACAATGGAAATTGTGAAATAACCGGCTACATGATTCAGAAGGCTGACAAGAAGACCATGGTGAGAGTCAATCTGCTGGGCAGTGTCTAACAAGAAAATGTTCTCCTCATTCATTTGTGCAAGAGGTTCATATATGACAGAAAACTAGCAATTCATATTGGTCAGACAATACTAGATGAGTAAGGTTATACGAAGATCATACACTGCCCCACACATGTCAGGTTCAGGAAAGCATGATCTATATTCTAAATCACGATTAGGCTAATACTAATTTTCTAACTGACACACAGGTCATCCCAGTGTGTGTGTGAGAGAGGGCGAGCTGGCTGATAATTATCTGTTAGTTCTCTGGCTGGGCTCAGAGTGAACTATGCCAAGCTCTGAGTGTTAGAACGTTGGGTTTAATAACCATGCCATTGCCAAGGCAAGGTAGCTAAGCTCTCTGACACATGGCCATAATTGACTAATGTATGTACACTATGTGATGGGAAGAATGCTACATGGTCACGAGGGGGATTTTACCCTCCCTTGTGACACACAGTCAGCCACAGCTAGGCAGAGAGTCTTTGTGGGCAAGGATAACTGCATTCTGGGCCTGTTTGTTTGAGCTCCAACTGCCACCTTCCACCACCCCAGGCAGCCACCCAGAGCACAGCAAGCCAAGCACGCCCTGTTTTTAGCCCCTAGCTTTGGCCTCATACTGGACATGGCTTGTCTGTGTAGTGATGGAAACCCAATGTACCTCTGAGCTGCAAGGTTAGTGGCTAAATAAAAAGCTCCCGGTTCAGGTTTCACACAAGTCATTATTAGACCCAATTAATTTCTTCCATCTCACAATGGCAGGCTGTGAGATATGAGATTATCATGTTACAAAGAACAATATCTCAATTGGATATCAGAGATGCCCCATTGCTAAATATAACACAGTTGGGCCCCTTTGTTTGGCAAACACTCATAGGAGTTGGCATGCATTCTCATTCTCTCAAGACACGTTACACTGACAGTGTGGTTTAGTTGTTCTGTAGTATTGTGGTAGCCCTAAAATGTGGTCTCAATTAAAAATGAAGAGTTTGACTCAAATGTGGTTGGTTTTCAGGAATGGTACACTGTCTATGAGCTATATAGGCGTACTAACTGTGTGGTGGCTGATCTCATCATGGGGAATGAATACATCTTCCGTATCTACGCTGTGAACATGGTAGGCCTCAGCCTAGAGCCCTGCTTCTCAGCAGACAGTGCCTACATCCAGAAAACAGGTGGGCTCCCATACCTGGCACACTGTTCATGACAGTAATACCACCCTGACATCATAACTATAAACAAACAATAGTTATAAATTTAACATGGTCATTGTGTATGTAAACTCAGCAAAACAATAAACGTCCCTTTTTCAGGACCCTGTCTTTCCAAGATAATTCGTAATAATCCAAATAACTTCACAGATCTTTGTTGTAAAGGGTTTAAACCCTGTTTCCCATGCATGTGCAATGAACCATAAACAATTAATGAACATGGACCTGTGGAAGACACTAACAGCTTACAGACGGTAGGCAATTAAGGTCACAGTTATGAAAACTTAGGACACCAAAGAGGCCTTTCTACTGACTCTGAAAAACACCAAAAGAAAGATGCCCAGGGTCCCTGCTCATCTGCGTGAATGTGCCTTAGGCATGCTGCAAGGAGGCATGAGGACTCCAGATGTGGTCAGGGCAATAAATTGCAATGTCCGTACTGTGAGACGTCTAAGACAGCGCTACAGGGAGACAGGACGTACAGCTGATCGTCCTCGCAGTGGCAGACCACGTCTAACAACACCGCAACAGGATTGGTACATCCGAACATCACACCTTCGGGACAGGTACAGGATGGCAACAACAACTGCCCGAGTTACACCAGGAACGCACAATCCCTCCATCAGTGCTCAGACTGTCCGCAATAGGCTGAGAGAGGCTGGACTGAGGGCTTGTAGGCCTGTTGTAAGGCAGGTCCTCACCAGACATCACCGGCAACAATGTTGCCTATGGGAACAAACCCACCGTCGTTGGGTAAGACAGGACTGGCAAAAAGTGCTCTTCACTGATGAGTCGCGGTTTTGTCTCACCAGGGGTGATGGTCGGATTCGCATTTATCTTTGAAGGAATGAGCGTTACACCGAGGCCTGTACTCTGGAGCGGGATCGATTTGGAGGTGGAGGCTCCATCATTTTCTGGGGAAGTGTGTCACAGCATCATCGGACTGAGCTTGTTGTCATTGCAGGCAATGACATCCTCCTCCCTCATGTGGTACCTTTCTTGCAGGCTCATCCTGACATGACCCTCCAGCATGACAATGACATCAGCCATACTGCTCGTTCTGCAAGACAGGAATGTCAATGTTCTGCCATGGCCAGCGAAGAGCCCGGATCTCAATCCCATTGAGCACTTCTGGGACCTGTTGGATCGGAGTGTGAGGGCTTAGGTCATTGGGGCGGCAGGGTAGCCTAGTGGTTAGAGCGTTGGACTAGTAACCGGAAGGTTGCATGTTCAAACCCCCGAGCTGACAAGGTACAAATCTGTCGTTCTGCCCCTGAACAGGCAGTTAACCCACTTTTCCTAGGCCGTCATTGAAAATAAGAATTAGTTCTTAACTGACTTGCCAAGTTAAAATAAAAAAAAAATTTAAAAAATTCTCCCCAGAAATGTCCGGGACCTTGCAGGTGCCTTGGTGGAAGAGTGGGGTAAGTAACATCTCACAGCAAGAACTGGCAAATCTGGTGCAGTCCATGAGGAGGAGATGCACTGCAGTACTTGTGCAGCTGGTGGCCACACCAGATACTGACTGTTACTTTAGATTTGGAGTCCCCCCACCCCCAACGCAGTTGACAGTGAGAGGACTTTATTTTATTTTGCTGAGTTTATGTAGGATTAGCATTCACATGAAATTCATTAAAAAAAACATTGCCTGCTGCCACCTGTGTAAAAACCCATAAACTTTCTGAACATAAGTTGAGCACTGCACCTGTTCATCTGTTCACCAGGTTTCGAGTACAAGCCTCCAACTTACAAGGAGCATGACTTTTCCGAGGCACCTAAATTCACACACCCTCCAGTGAGTCGTTCAGTCATAGCAGGCTACAACGCCACCCTCAGCTGCTCTGTCAGAGGCATCCCCAAGGTGAGGTGTCCCTATACAAGCGAGAATGACAAGGACAAAGGCTATGCTGCTAACCATGAATGATATAGTGATTTATCACCATCAAAATCACCATCAAATCAGCACGACTATTACATTATCATCATGTCTGCTACTGGTACTGTAGGGGGATGACAAGCATGTCCTGACCAGTAAAAACTATGAGCCTTAGTTATAGCAGATAGACATTATTTCATTGTTTTGCCATATGCATTACTCTAGGCAAATCTAGTTCACATTGTAACCTCTCTCTCTCAGCCCAAAGTGACATGGTACAAAAACAAGATGGACATCTCCAACGAGGCCAAGTACCGTATGTTCAGTAAGCAGGGCGTACTCACCCTGGAGATCCGCAAGCCCTGCTCATTTGATGGGGGAGTGTACATGTGCAAAGCAGTCAACGCCAGTGGAGAAGACACAGTGGATTGCAAGCTGGAGATTCGCCGTAAGTATCCCTAACAGTACTCACCTTTTCTCTGCTGGTGAGCTCCTTAACACACCTGGCCTGCCAACCAACTGCCAAATCCATTGTCATTCTTGTGTGCTCAGTGGGCAGTTTTTTAGGTACACCACCCTGTTCACGAAAATGGTTCACTCCTAGAGACAATGAATAATGTGGCCATGGCTTGCTATATGAATCAGGCAGACAGGCATCAAGGTTTCCAGTTACTGGTCGATTGAATGTTAGAATGGGTAAAACATGTGACCGAAGTGTCTTTGAGCGTGATATGATCATTGGTGACAGGTGCGCCGGTTCCAGTATCTCAGAAACGGCCGGCTATCTGGACTTTTCACACACAACAGTGTCTCGGGGTTACCAAGAATAGTGCAACAAACAAAAAACATCCAGTCAGCGGCAGTCCTGTGGGTGAAAACAGCTCATTAATAAGAGGTCAAAGGAGAATGGCAAGAATGGTGCAACCTAACAGGCTGGTCACAAACAGGCAAATAACGGCGCAGTGCTGTGCAGAACAGCATCTCGGAATGAAAAACTCGTTGGTCCTTATCACAGATGGGCTATTGCAGCAGATGACCGGGTTCCACTCCTATCAGCTAAACACAAGAAGTGGCTCCAGTGGGCATGCGATCACCAACAATGGACAATTGAGGCGTGGAAAAACATTGCCTGGTCCGAAGAATCCCGGCTCCTGTTGCGTCATGCTGATGGTAGAGTCAGGATTTTGCGTAAGCAGCATGAGTCCATGGCACCATCCTGCCTGGTGTCAAGAGTACAGGCTGGTTGGTGGCTGTGGTGTCCGATCCGGTACTAGATGGGTGTACCTATTAATCTGGCCACTGAGTGTACATGGTGATTGTTACAGTTATGACCACCGTAAATAGGGATGTAATTGTAAAGGTTTCCATCTTCCTGTGTACTTCACTCTGTTTCCTGTCTGGAACCGGTACCCTTAGTACATATCTGTCCATCAAATATGAAGTCATATATGAATGTCTGAAAATGTCATAATATATGAATGCTCCCCAACTCATATTTGAAACATGTTTGGTGGTTTCCTTATGAAATATTACATTTGGACATCAAATCTGAGATGGAAGAATTATACTTGTACGTGTTAAATGGCATGTTCAAATCTAGAACATGTATCATGGTAATCATTGTATGTTCTAGTGGGCAAATACAGTAAATCTATTCTTCCTATTTGAGATTTCATGTTAACATATACAGACATATCGTTATGTCTTCATACGGGTATATTAACTCCCTGACGGACCTTTAGAATGTACACTGGAATACATGTAAAGGTTCTAAATGGATCCTGCCACCATGACATGATCCATCTCCTCTGACGTGTGTCTCTCCTTCTGTCTGTAACCCCACCATGCTGTGTCCTGTCATGCTTCTACCCATTTTATTCCCAGCACCTGGCACTTTCCCCCAAGGTAAGCCCCCACACTTAATAATAACTGAGGTCAATCCCATTATTATAGAATTGTTTCATTTGTATTAATTAGAAAATAATAAAAGGTGTGCCAAAATACTTAATCCTAATTGCTTCTGTAAATCGCTCTGGATAAGAGCGTCTGCTAAATGACTAAAATGTAAATGTACTATACATTACTGTATGTAACAATGTGCAAGGTCCATCTCACTAAATTTAAGGGTACGAGAAGGTAAAATATATGGATATTATAAATTGATATAGTCTAGAATTAAAATGTAAAAAGACAATAATTCAATTGAATAAATTCTAAAATTGTGAAGTATTATCAGTCCTACATTAATCACCAACAAATACGTTCTAGTATGTTTGATTTTTTAATTGGAAATATGATTCACGACTTAGACTAATTGCCTTGCAGCTCAAATCACCAAAGAGGAGAGGGATAAGCAGATGAACAAGGCTGATTAGGTGTAAAGAAGCCGGTTGAAGATAGGATGGATGTCCTGTCTCATCCTACACGGACCTCCACTGGGACACCCGCCAGACTACAGCTCAATGTGAAGAGACCAGAGATAATCCATTAGTTTTCATTACCCTGTGTCCCACTACCACCCCGTTATGTGCACATGCCAATCTTCCCGGTTCCCTGTTGTGAAATCATCTTACATAGGTCATCCAAGGAACTACATTCATCCACATTGTGTTATTGTACCTTTATTTATTTCATGGAATAATTTGAGGAGTAGCAAAGGACTGCATTGTTTGATTCACTCTCGCATTCTTTGTAGAAAAGGGTTATTGAGTATCAGTGGCATAGAATATTTATTTTATGTCTGAAAAATAAATGCAAAGCTTTGTCATCGGGCAGTGGGCACTTTTTTCTCACTTATTCCAATACAAGTATATCCCAGGTTTGTAGGGTACCCAACCATACTCATATTCCCAGCTGTGAACTGGTTATAATGCAACTTAAGTAAACCACTATCTCTGGTGTGGCCTGTTCGCTAGTGAGGCCTTATAAAACCCCACCATTGTTTAACATGGGATACAGACAGTGGACAGGGGTTAACACAGAGATGAATACACAGGTGGAGCAGCACTCGTGTGCCTCATGCTGCCCTACCCACAGAACATGATCACTATGAGGTCAACAAACAGTTGATGCTCTGGCGCTTGAATGCCAGAGGGAATGAACAAAAGCTGCTGGGTATTAACGTAACAAAGTCTAACTAAGCCCAAAAGAGGATATAGCAATATGTTTAATGTGTTAGGCCCAGCGATGAGGTGTGGGGAGTGTTGGAACAGCTGGAATGTCCCATTCCCCCTGTGGGTGCATCGCTGGGAGGTGAAATGTTTGGTCAAGCCAAATCCATTTCCAAACAGGGTGTGAGAGAGAAGGCTGCTCCTGTTGGTTTCTGAGGTCCACTGCCAACCACCTACCTTCATCCACTAGCATACATTCACACAACACATTTTCTAAACATAAACACATTCTTATTGTCAAACTTGGTGTAGATTTGATTGGTCTTGAATGTGACCTTAGTTCATGTGCACTTATACACTTCCAGTAAGCCCCCCCATCATGACGTTATTACACACCCCTTGAGGTTTGGATGTGTTAAAGAAACAGGGGGCACTCAGTGTGAATCAGGTGGCATGGACACCATCAACAGGGTTATTTTTTACCCACAATGCTCGCTTTGAGGACAATACAATGCCACTGACACGGCCCGCTACCAAAACCTGTGGGCTCTCCTTCACTGCAGCCAACATGAGTAAAACATTTAAACGTGTTAACCCTCGCAAGGCTGCAGGCCCAGACGGCATCCCCAGCTGTGTCCTCAGAGCATGCGCAGACCAGCTGGCTGGTGTGTTTACGGACATATTCAATCAATTCTTATCCCAGTCTGCTGTTCCCACATGCTTCAAGAGGGCCACCATTGTTCCTGTTCTCAATGAAAGCTAATGTAACTGAGCTAAATGACTACCGCCCTGTAGCACTCACTTCCGTCATCATGAAGTGCTTTGAGAGACTAGTCAAGGACCATATCACCTCCACCCTACCTGACACCCTAAACCCACTCCAATTTGCTCACAGCCCCAATAGGTCCACAGACGACGCAGTCACACTGCACCCTGCCCTAACCCATCTAGACAAGAGGAATACCTATGTAAGAATGCTGTTCAACTACAGCTCAGCATTTAACACCATAGTACCCTCCAAACTCGTCATTAAGCTTGAGACCCTGGGACTCGACCCGCCCTGTGCAACTGGGTCCTGGACTTCCTGGCGGGCCGTCCCAGGTGGTGAGGGTAGTTAACATCTCCACCCCGCTGATCCTCAACACTGGGGCCCCACAAGGGTGCGTTCTCAGCCCTCTCCTGTACTCCCTGTTCACCCATGACTGTGTGGCCATGCACACCTCCAACTCAAATCATCAAGTTTGCAGACGACACTACAGTGGTAGGCTTGATTACCAACAACGACGAGATGGTCTACAGGGAGGAGGTGAGGGCCCTCGGAGTGTGGTGTCAGGAAAATAACCTCACACTCAATGTCAACAAAACAAAGGAGATGATCGTGGACTTCAGGAAACAGCAGAGGGAGCAGCCCCCTATCCACATCGACGGGACAGTAGTGGAGAGGGTGGAAAGTTTTAAGTTCCTCGGCGTACACATCACGGACAAACTGAAATGGTCCACCCACACAGACAGCGTGGTGAAGAAGGCACAGCAGCGCCTCTTCAACCACAGGAGGCTGAAGAAATTTGTCTTGTCACCAAAAACACACAAACTTTTACAGATGCACAATCGAGAGCATCCTGTCGGGCTGTATCACCTCCTGTTACGGCAACTGCTCCGCCCACAACCGTAAGGCTCTCCAGAGGGTAGTGAGGTCTGCACACTGCATCACCGCGGGCAAACTACCTGCCCTCCAGGACACCTACACCACCCGATGTCACAGGAAGGCCAAAAAGATCATCAAGGACAACATCCACCCGAGCCAATGCCTGTTCACCCTGCTATCATCCAGAAGACGAGGTCAGTACAGGTGCATCAAAGCAGGGACCGAGAGACTGAAAAACAGCTTCTATCTCAAGGCCATCAGACTGTAAAACAGCCATCACTAACATTGAGTGGCTGTTGCCAACATACTGACTCAACTCTAGCCACTTTAATAATGGAAAAATAAATGTATCACTAGCTACTTTAAACAATACTATGAACAAACTATGCCATTCGGCCATCACTCATTCGTATATTTCTATGTACATATTTTTATTCATTCCTTTACACTTGTGTGTATTAGGTAGTTGTTGTGAAATTGTTAGGTTAGATTACTTGTTAGATATTACTGCATGGTCGGAACAAGAAGCACAAGCATTTCGCTACACTCGCATTAACATCTGCTAACCATGTGTATGTGACAATTTGATTTGAAACTCAGCCAGAGGAGCCAATTGGGAGAGGTGCCAGTGCCCTGTGGGACATTTATAGCCTTGACAATTTCAACAGCACCCTTGAGTGGCACTATGGTCAGTCAGTCAGACAGAACCTAACACTGTAGGCAAAGAAAAACACTGACCGTCCTGACAAGGTCAAAATCAGTCCAACTCAACTGTGTGTCGCTGTGGGGCAAATAAATTATAAGCATGAGTGAGAGTGTGTGTGTCAGAAATCTTGTAGATAAAGCATTTTTTTAAGCAAATGGTTTTATATAGTTTGGTTTACAAAAATCACAGTATACAGTACATACTGTACATTCCTCCCACTAAAAGCAAGACTTAAATTCAGTGACGCTGTACAACGATGTATTTACAAACAAAGCCTACAGTTCAAACCAAAATAACAAAATATCAATAAGAACACACCTTACAAAGCACTGCTGGTAGCCACTAAAGTAGAAGAGGTAGCTCCCATGGTTAGACAATGCATCCCATTCTTAATTATTGGTTTTTCTATCAAAAATAATTTAAATATGGATAAACAAACAGCAATACACACCGATTTGGAATTTGCATGTACGGGCTTCAAACATCTCCAATACAATCTGGACAGTTGGTTGGGGTTAAAAATACACTCAGTCAAAACATTGACAAATCCATTCAAAAATAAGAACATTTGTGATATCATTTCAATAGCCAATGAGCTTGATAATATGGACACATTAACAAAGTGTTGAGGGGAGTCTAGGCTTCCCTACATTGCCTAATCTCCTGAGCGCTCACATGAATTACACATGTGGATACAAGCTCCTAGGGTGTGGCATGGTGCAGGCCCCATATGCAAAGTCATGCTCGTGCACATCAAACAGATATTCCCCTACAGTCAAACCTGATCCAATAAAATGTTTCATAGTGAAACATATGTTGTTATTATATCATAACGTACACCATGATATCCATTACACTGGCAACACAGCTGAGCTGTGGGCTTGTGTGCATCTTGATCATAATTAATGGGCGGTGAGTAACAATTATGTCCATTTTCAGAGAAGAAAAAATATATATATATTTTACTATAATGCGATCTGTCTCAGAGAACAATCCAGAAATGAAAGCCTTTGTGTGCCATCAACATTCAGCACCAGAGGCTTAGCTTGCACTTGGTACATGCTGCACTCACCTTTCAAAGCCAACTTCCTGGCACCTGAAATAACCTTGTCCATGGCCCAGACATTCTGCTCCTCTTTAAGCAATAAATTAGAACGACCCTGGGGGTAAAGCACAGTTCAACTAAATGATTTTCAGTCCAAGAGACAAAACAAAGTCATAAAAGTCTCCACAACCACCTGGGAAGACTGTTGATAAAACCGTGCTCTCTTCCATTCCCACGGGACACCCAAGACTTTATCACTCATAGCGAGGAAGAATTGACGACACTTATTGACAAAGATAGTAAACATTTAAGTCATTGGACTTGTACTCTTGAGGAATGAATACAGGGCATGTGAAGATGCATGAACAGTCAGTTGGCTCACAAAGGGAGGGCTGAAAATGCAGCTGTCAGATTATATTTAACACCTTCATTTAAAGCCGCTTCCATACAATTCTCCTTTCAGTTACATTCCCATATGAAAAACAACCCTAGAATGAGGATTATGATTACATTTGCTACATATACAAATGAATAGCGATTATGGCAAGGCTTTTTGAAATCGACAGACCAGGGAATGACAACATATAAACACAATGTACATATAACACAAAACAAACTACAAAAAGATGGCACATAGATCCTTGCCTTAGCAAGAGACGTGACAGGTGAATTCAGGCTTGTAACACCTTGACAATAAGTTTGCTCTAAACCAAGAAGCAGGCACTGGTGGCAAGGTTTCCTCTTTTGTTACACATTTGACAGCCAGTTTGGTGTTATCACACACGGGAATCAGTTGTAAATCCTGAAGGGCAAAACAAGAGTTGACCAAAAGTCTCAGGTCTCAAAGAAGTCTCATTTAATGCCAGATTCCCTTTTTGTGACGGTTAACTCTGGTTCACACAGTGATTAAAGAAGTGCTTCCTGAATTATTTGTGTGCAGGGACCCTGCACATGTTTTGTTGTGTATCACAAACCTTTCTTTTTGTTATAGTGTCCAACACACACACACACACACACACACACACACACACACACACACACACACACACACACACACACACACACACACACACACACACACACACACACACACACACACACACACACACACACACACACACACACACACACACACACACCTGAAGAGTTTCTCAGTCTTTGATGCGAGGTATGTTGTATGCGTAGTGGACCAGAGGGAGCCCTCGGCTCTGGCAGAAGCAGGCTCGTCCACAGGCCTGCACCTGGTCTGAACTGTCGGACACAAACGAGTCCCCCTCGTCAGCGTACTCTGACTGGGCAGAGAGGGTGCCGCTGTCTGCCCAGTATCCCTCCGTACGCTGGCCCACTGCCGCACCGGCTGAGAGGGTAGGGCAGCTGTGGGACTTTACCAAGTGTCTGCAGACTGATGATGAGGAGGAAGAGGTCCTGGCATCTAGAGCCGCCTGGCAGCGCTCACACATGCCTGTTTCCCCACAGAGCTGGGAGTACACCCCACAGTCATAGCCCAGCCGTGTGGAGGAGTCTCCGTCCCCATCCATGACCCCAGAGCCCCCTGCACACTGCCCAGCCTTCACCCCCCGGGCCACAGCTCCATGGCCCCGCAGCCGCAGCCAGTCCTCCCGGAAGGCGGGGCTGAAGAAAACGTAGAGCACGGGGTTAAGGCATGCCGGTAGGGGGAAGAAGATGAGCGTGATGGACTTGGCAATCTCAGGGCCCCCTGCGGTGCCAGACCTGGCCAGTAGAGGGGCGAAGGAGAAGGCTGCCACAGGACAGAAGAAGATGCAGTTGGTAAATATGAGCCATGCCACATGGCGTACGGCCCCTGCCTGCTCCTGGTCTGCCAGCTCCACCCTGCCCAAGCCACAGTACAGCTGGGTGTACACTGCTGCTGTGAACAGGTAGGCCAGAGCGTTGAGCAGCACCAGGGCCACAGTGACACCCAGCGCAGGGCCCTCACCACCAGAGAAGGGTAAACAGAGAGGGGAGGCTGAAGGGTCGCTGGTACTGAAGAGTGGTAGGCAGGCTGCTGCAGCCGCCAGGAGTCCCAGGAGAGCAGCCGCCAGGGCGAAGCGTCGTTCCCCGACCCCTCTCTCGCTGCTCCTCCTGGGTGAGATGGCCTTCCCCAGGAGCGCCCTCACCGCCACGCTGCGCTCCACAGCCGCCAGGGGCAACAGCAGCACAGCCCACTCTGAGGACAACACCGCCAGGGCCCCTGTTGCCCGGCAGCCCACCCCCGTCTCCCACCAGACCCCAAACTCAGCGAAGGAGCCCCAGGTGGCAGCATCCAGGACAGTGAGCACCCCCACATAGACCCCAGTGAGCAGGTTGGTGAGGGCCAGGAGGCCAACCAGCAGCCTGGCAGGGGAGAGGGCCAAGGCCCGGCGGGAGAAGGTGGCTGCCAGCACCAGAGTGTTGAAGATCAGGGCCACCAGGCAGATGAACCACACAGTCAGACGGATCATCCAGCTGCCCAGGAGGTGCTCACAGGGCTTGAAGGCTCCTGGAGGAGAGAGACAGAGTCAGCCTTCAGTTAGTAAGAGATGTGATGATGTACCGAATTCAATGCTGTAGATGACAATAAAGTGGCCGTGGTTTACCTGGAGAGGGAGAGCAGTGCATGACCATCGATATCCTCTCCACTTCTTCTCCACCTAGAACACAAAGATGAATTAGCTAACCAATTTCAATATACTTTTTATCCCTCCTCTGAATAATACTTTTTTATTATTCCAAGAGTGGTCTAATCACCAGTCATGATGACATATTTTACCTGTAACCTTCTTGATGTCCTCCTCATCAGTGGAAGTTGTTGAAGAATCACATCCCACAAATGCACAGCACTGGTAAGCATAGGGAACTGATACTGACCTGTAGACCACAATAGGACCATTATCATTCAAAGTTTTGCATGACCCCAACCTCACAGTTGGACTTAAGTTTAGTTACTGTAAGTGAATTGGGTTTGGCTCTACAGTGAGTTCACATCTAGTTCAGGACAGTGTGAGGTCATTTGGATGAATTACTGGGATTCTAACCTTAGTTTGGGGAGGCTCTTTGCAGTAAATACATTTTTCATCTGCAGGTTTCCAGTGAGTTTCAGTTGGTTCAGGGAACTCAGTCCAGTTGTTGGAATGCTGGTCAGCGAGTTTAAGCTCAGGTCTCTAAAACAAACAGGACATATTAGCATACATACATTCCTGGAATACACTACTAGCATATGTACACATTTGTTTAAACAGTAATGTATTTGTTATCATGACTTGTATGAGAACGGATGTAGTTTTTACCACAGTACAGTGTCCTACTCACAGGTTTGTTAGCACCGTCAAATAGAGGAAAGCATCTCTGTGGATGGTTTTCATTTCATTTCTACTCAGGTCCCTGCAGTAAAGAAAATTACTTAATGATGTGTTCAGAATCAGGGCAGCAAATTAAGCATGCTTTTTTAAATTAGCCTCTGGCATGAGCTAGTGAAAGCAGAACTGAGTTCATTTCCAATTAGATCTACTTAGGCCCTTCACCTTTAAGCCTCAAGGTACTATAGGCTGCAAGTGTGTGTGTGTGTGAGTGTGTGTGTGTGTGTGTGTACTCACAGCAAGCGCAGGGCAGACAGGCCCTGGAATGTGTCCCTGTCGATTTGCTGGATGTGGTTGTGCTGCAGGCTTCTATAATTAGGGCAGAACACAGAATATACACTCAGAAAAAGATAGAAGATGGGGGTCATCTTGAGTGTAATGTTTAAAAATGTGTTTGTGCTCTTGATCACATTCCCAACAATATACCGTACTCACATTTCCTGCAGCTTTAGACAGCCCTGGAAGGAAGGCAGCTCCTCAATCTCATTGTAGGACAGGTCTCTGATGGGCAAAAGGATGAAATAATGTAATCTGGAATGTCACCAGCATTTATGTGAAACAGATTAATAAGGTAGGATAAGGGTGAGAGGTGAGGTTGGGGATACTTACAGAGTCCGCAGCACCTTGAGATCCTCACAGAGCTCAACCGGTACGGCAGCAATCTTTGTGCCTGTCAAAGTACTGAGAAAGAAACACTCGGATTTAATTACCACTGACAAACGGTCTCACTTAACCTCAAACAAGGCAGAAAAAAAATCTAATCACTAACAATCTGTCTAACACAAACACATTCATTCTAACATTGTTGGTCAGTGTCAGTTGTGTATGTTGATGTAACGCATCTGCTGTATTGTGTACTCACAGACTCTCCAGGTTGTTAGTCCCAGTGAGACAGGGAAACTCCTGCATCATACTGGCTCCACGAAGCATCCTGAAACACATACCTCACAGGGTTAGAACACAAACAGGTATGACAGACCAGAGACTAACTTTAGTCGGAATAACTGTCCACTCGTAACATTAGATCATTGTATGAAAAAGCATCTGAGCACCAGCAATGTACAGTGTATTGTATCACATGGTGATTTCATACACTGTTATTGTAAAGCAGTTAATTCAGAGATCCTTACAACACTATGTATACAATGCTCAGAGTACCAGACTTGGCTTTCTAACAGATATGGACAGGGACTTACAGGGAGTGCAGGTCAGACAGGTTCTGGAAGGCTGAAGTTCCCACAAAGGACAGGGGGTTGTCATACAGGTGGCTGGGGAGGATAAGAGAAGAGGACACTGACAGTAAACTAATTTACTATGCGATAATGGCACCATCTTCTGGACAAATATCTTATAGGGCCCATGGTCAGTCACTATACCAGCTTGGTGCTGTCAGTCAGTCACTATATTACCAGATTGGTGCTGTCAGTCAGTCACTATATTACCAGATTGGTGCTGTCAGTCAGTCAGTCACTATATTACCAGATTGGTGCTGTCAGTCAGTCACTATTTTACCAGATTGGTGCTGTCAGTCAGTCACTATTTTACCAGCTTGGTGCTGTCAGTCAGTCAGTCACTATATTACCAGCTTGGTGCAGTGAGTCAGTCACTATATTACCAGCTTGGTGCAGTGAGTCAGTCACTATATTACCAGCTTGGTGCAGTGAGTCAGTCACTATATTACCAGATTGGTGCTGTCAGTCAGTCACTATTTTACCAGCTTCGTGCAGTCAGTCAGTCACTATTTTACCAGCTTCGTGCTGTCAGTCAGTCACTATATTACCAGCTTGGTGCAGTCATTCAGTCACTATATTACTTGATTGGTGCTGTCAGTCAGTCAGTCAATATATTACCAGATTGGTGCTGTCAGTCAGTCACTATATTACCTGATTGGTGCTGTCAGTCAGTCAGTCACTATATTACCTGATTGGTGCTGTCAGTCAGTCAGTCACTATATTACCAGCTTGGTGCTGTCAGTCAGTCACTATATTACCAGCTTGGTGCAGTCAGTCAGTCACTATATTACCAGCTTGGTGCAGTGAGTCAGTCAGTCACTGAGACAGTTATGTGTGTAAATATGATAAACTGTACATACTAGTACAGTGTTTCCCAACTCCAGTCTTGGACTACCCCCAACAGTACACATATTTTGTAGCCCCGGACAAGCAGACCTGATTCAACTGGTCAATTAATCATCAAGCACTCAATGAGTTGAACCAGGTGAGTTTGACTGGAGCTACAACCAAAATGTGTGCCGTTGGAGGTACTGGAGGACTGGAGTTGGGTAACACTGTGCTAGTACATGAATGTGTGAAGGCTTAAGGTTCTATTCTATAGTATTTGTTGACTGTCGGACTGGCTTTGAAGTATGGTCTTACATGGTGCGGAGCAAAGGGTTCTTGTGGAAGGCTCCCTCAGGTACGGCTGCTATGTCGTTGCTGTGAAATCCACTGGAGGAAAGTGAAAATATACACAGTGAAAATTATTCTAACCACAATCTTTGGGATGAAGGTGGAATATTAAATATGCAATGATACAGTTGCAACAGCTGAACAAGATACAAATTGTGATTAGGAAAAGCGAGAGGTCCAAATTAAGTAAACTGTTATAGTTGCCAATATGTAAATGACCACTAATTTTGTATGCACAGCTTCTGTGTGCTACAGCTTCCTGATTTCTGCACTTAATGTGGCTAATTCCAGTTTTCACCATTAGATGGCATCTTTCAATCTATAACATGTCAATTATTTGCCTGAAGGTTTTACTGCTAATTAATATATACTGCTGTCATAAAACATGGTAAATTCCATATCTGTTCAATATTGTTTTTCCATCAGAAATATGAAAGGACACCATCTGGAGAACAGTTGTTACTGTCCACATGAAACGTTGTGAAGTCATGATCTATTGTTCAAGATGTCCCAGTGACACTGAAAACAAAGACCAGGTAATGTACCTAATGTGCCTGCGTCTTTTATCTAGTAGACATGTCCCTTAGATCCATCACAAGTTCAAGGGATCAAGAAACCATTGTACAGGAACATTTAGACAGCCTCTCTCTCTACTACAGCGCTGACAGACAGGAGAGGAGAGCAACAAAGGTAAGGAAAACAGATAGAGGAGTGTATTCTTGGGGGCACTAGTCAGACCCCATCATTAATCTCTCAGCTCCCCCTGCCAAGGTTCACAGCTCCACCGAGACACATCAACAGCTCACATTTCTACAAAAACACTGCAGCCTGCACGCAACCACAGTTACACTGGAGAAAAGACGAGGGGTCTCCTCTTTTTGCAGAAAATGATATCAACTCTAGGCCACGTGTCACTTACTGACTAAACAACCTAATCACTCAAAGTTGACATTTCAGATTTTCAAAATCTCACAAAGGGAATCTGTGTACGCATGTGCATCCCTGTGTGTCAGTGACGGGCGCGTGTGCGTGTGCTTCCATTTGTGACTGTGTGTGTGTGCATGTGTTTGTCATGGGACAGTACTCACAGCTCCTTCAGTTTGGGCAGTGCCTGGATTGCTTCTGGGAAGGTCATCAGGTTGTTGAAGTTAAGATCCCTGAGGGGCCAAAAGGAGCAGGGAGTTTCATAATCATTACACCACACACCACAGCACACTCAATCATACTGTAACCATTCACTAGCAGTGCTGTGCAAACATATGGTCACCTTAACGATAGTAAAATATTGATCTTCCAGTTTCAGGCACAACACTATAAAATAGCCAAGTGTACTGTCGTTCCCATGACAGACTGGAGTGCTCATAATATAAGGTAGGCTCCTATAGTAAGTAAGACCATTCTCTTTATGCTTTATCAGTGTCAACGTTGTGAGTGAGTTTGACACTGCAAAAATAATTGTAACAGCCATGGTACGTCTAATATGGCTGCTGTTAAACCACAGGTCAGAATGTCTCTGTCCCCTCCGGACTAAAGATGTTGTGTCACTGTTCAGGCTGGCGACGCAGGAGGAAGCGAACAATGGGAGGGTAGTGCAGATAGCCATCACGGACTCCGCTCCATTTATCCTGGAGCAATTACAGGAGGAAGTGGACACACTGACGTCCCGGCTGCTCTGGGTGTGTGTGTGGGGAAGGGGGGCTCATACACACTGCCGTCCCGGCTGCTCTGGGTGTGTGGGTGTGTGTGGGGGGGTGAGTGGCTCATGCACACTGACGTCCCGGCTGCTCTGGGTGTGTGGGTGTGTGTGGGGGGTGAGTGGCTCATACACACTGACGTCCCGGCTGCTCTGGGTGTGTGTGTGTGGAAGGGGGCTCATACACACTGACGTCCCGGCTGCTCTGGGGTGTGTGTGGGGAAGGGGGGCTCATACACACTGACGTCCCTGCTGCTCTGGGTGTGTGGGTGTGTGTGGGGGGTGAGTGGCTCATGCACACCGACGTCCCAGCTGCTCTGGGTGTGTGTGTGGGGAAGGGGGCTCATACACACTGACGTCCCGGCTGCTCTGGGTGTGTAGGTGTGTGTGGGGGGTGAGTGGCTCATACACACTGACGTCCCGGCTGCTCTGGGTGTGTGTGTGGGGAAGGGGGCTCATACACACTGACGTCCCGGCTGCTCTGGGTGTGTGTGGGGGGTGAGTGGCTCATACACACTGATGTCCCGGCTGCTCTGGGTGTGTGGGGAAGGGGGGCTCATACACACTGACGTCCCGGCTGCTCTGGGTGTGTGTGGGGGGGTGAGTGGCTCATACACACTGACGTCCCGGCTGCTCTGGGTGTGTGGGGGGTGAGTGGCTCATACACACTGTTAATGAGTTTGTATTCAAATGCACTTACAGCGTCTCTAGGTTCTCTAGCCCCGTGAAGCAGCTCTCCCCAATCTCCTTAATTCTGTTATTATGCAGATGCCTGGAAGATAAAGGATATATTTATATTCCATTCCCGGCTCAAATTAGACTTCACTGTTGCAGACGAGCCAAAAGGGACATTGAACAACAGAAGGAACATGTACAGGATATCTAGTCTGTGTGATTGAACATGCGGGGAGGTTTTAATAGGAATCCATCTTTATTTATATATATATATATATTTTTTTTTACCCCTTTTTCTCCCCAATTTCATGGTATCCAATTGGTAGTTAGTCTTGTCTCATCGCTGCAACTCCCGTATGGACTCGGGAGAGGCGAAGGTCGAGAGCCGTG
Source organism: Oncorhynchus gorbuscha (assembly GCF_021184085.1). Lineage (NCBI taxonomy): Eukaryota > Metazoa > Chordata > Actinopteri > Salmoniformes > Salmonidae > Oncorhynchus > Oncorhynchus gorbuscha. Next base: position 19,939,039 of record NC_060177.1, on the reverse strand, counting down.
CATCCTCTGAAACACGATCCAACCAAACCGCACTACTTCTTGACACAATACCCAATTAACCCGGAAGCCAGCCGCACCAATGTGTCGGAGGAAACACAGGAAACACCTGGCGACCGTGTCAGCCTGCACTGCAGCCGGCCCACCACAGGAGTCGCTAGTGTCAGCCAAACCCTCCCTAACCCCGACAACGCTGGGCCAATTGTGCACCACTCCATGGGTCTCCCGGGTTGCGGCCGGCTGCGACAGAGCCTGGACTCGAACCCAGAATCTCTAGTGGCACAGCTAGCACTGCGATGTAGTACCTTAGACCACTGCGCCACTCGAGAGGTCACCTGTCTGGATTTTTAAGCAGGATATAATATAGCAATTCTTATTGACATACAACACACATAAAAACAAAATGCTCAATCTGCCTTTTCACATCTCCCACACTCCCTGCCTGATAGTAAAGACCCAATTCAATCTATTCATCAGGTAAATGTCCTCTGCAGCTATCACCAGAGACCACAGTGATTGGTAAGTCAGGTATCATTGTGAGTGCTGGTGTGTCGAAGGCTGATGGATTCAAGGTATTTTCTTCCTGTTTATTCTTGCCAGCCACTAGGGACACAGCTCTGTCCTTTTTCCCTCTAACTGGGCCCTGCAGCCATAGCATTTTTCTTGTGCGTGTGTGTGTGTGTACGAGCGTGCGTGCGTTTGTGTGCGCGTGCACGTGTGCATGCGTGCGTTTGTGTTTGTAGGGGCATTCCACAGTAAGTGATGGCTTCATACAGTATGTTGATGTATTTAACTGAGAATTTAATTTGACTTGGAGTGGAATGGATTTGAACATCTGCAATGTTTGAATGGTAGAGAAGTGTAATCTGAGGGTTAGTTCCTTTGACACTGTTTAAAAATATTAAAATAGTTACATGTAACAGTCTTTCATAATAAGTTATATTCTATTACCCATGATTCCTACATTTTCCTCGTCCAACAGATGTAAATCTCCACCAAAAATATCTAATGCATGTGCTACATCTGAATCTACAGTATACTATCAATGAGTTGAACCCCCCAAACTCTCCCATATGGGAAGGAGCACAGAACAGATCCTCTGTTTTGACTTGAATTGTTCAGACATGGGTTTAAATACTATCTTGAGTTTACTAAGCTTGCCTGGCACAATGGAACCAATAGAATAATCACAAGGAGTCCAAACCCTGTCCCTCTTGCACACCAGAGAAGCTAGAGCAAACGCTAAATGTATTTGAAAGATTTAAAATAGTATTTGAACCCAGGTCTGGAATAGATAAATCTGCAACACTCACAGCACCACCAGACTGGAGAGGTTGGCAAAGGCATTGTTGGGGATGTGGGTGATGTGGTTGAGTGCCAGGGTGAGAGCCTGCAGGTTAGCCTGGTGTCTCATGGGGCCCACTGGGACCTCAGTCAGGCTGTTGTCATCCAGCCAGAGGTGGCGGAGCTGCTGCAGGCCCTCAAAGCTATCCTCAGGCACAGTCGTGATGTGGTTGGCATCCAGACGACTGCAGAGGGGGGAGAGATTTTAGAAACCTTTATCTTACTAGTTATGTCACACCAATATGTGAATCCTGTCACACATTCACCACCATTAACATTCTCACGTTGAGGACATTTCATATTGATACAGCACATAACACAGAGACAGAGACAGAGACAGAGACAGAGACAGAGACAGAGACAGAGACAGAGACAGAGACAGAGACAGAGACAGAGACAGAGACAGAGAGAGAGAGAGAGAGAGAGAGAGAGAGAGAGAGAGAGAGAGAGAGAGAGAGAGAGAGAGAGAGAGAGAGAGAGAATCAAGGGCCATGTAAGGAATGGTATTTATGAGGTATTTCTATGGCCTCAGTAGAAAAACATTAACACTACGGTCTTCCATTTTTAACAGCTTTCCATTGCCCTTAATCTTATCAACTGCAAATATTTGAATCAGCCATTGGATAGCCTACGACTGTCACGTTCTGACCTTAGTTCCTTTTTTATGTCTCTGTTTTAGTTTGGTCAGGGCGTGAGTTGGGGTGGGCATTCTATGTTTCGTATTCTAGGTTTTGTATTTCTGTGTTTGGCCTGGTATGGTTCCCAATCAGATGCAGCTGTCGATCGTTGTCTCTGATTGAGAACCATACTTAGGCAGCCTGTTTTCCCACTATGGGTTGTGGGTAGTTGTTTTCTGTGTCTATGTTATACTATACAGAACCATTTAGGTTTTCATTTATTTCTCTTGTTCTTTTGTATTCAGTGTTCGGATATATTTAATTAAAATATTGACACTTATCACGCTGCGCATTGGTCCGATCTTTCCTACTCCTCCTCAGAAGAGGAGGAAAACCGTTACAACTACATTATAACGTATGTATAGAAAGCATGGCGTTACTATACAAATTGGAATTTCATTACTCTTATAAATATTCTGCATTTATTTCTAACTATTTAAACTGCTCTGGTGAAGACTACAATCAAAAGGTTTTAAATAGCTTTGTTCTACACTCAAGGTTTCTACTAGTTTTGTATTTGGCTGGTGCTGCACATTCTGTTCCTCATTCATGAAACCTGCTCCTTAATGTAGTATCACAACGTTCACTCTCTCCCTCGCAACAAAAGCTCTATCCCTTTGTAATTCTGCTCTTCCACAGACTCCCTCTAAGTTTCAATCTCCTCTTCCCTCGCTCTCTTTCCACCTCCATGACTCCATATCTCTCTCTCCCTCTAAATTCCCTACGAGTCTGTGTTGGAAGCAGAAAGGCACGATGATTGACATCTAACTCTCAAAGGCATTATACAAACCCAGCTAGGCTCTGCCAAAACATATTACTTCAGCTACAGACCTTAGCCCCTAAGAGAGAAAAGACTCATGCAAAAAAAAGAGAAGGAAAAAGAGAGGGAAAACGTGGGACTGAGGGAAAGGATCTGGAGAGGTGATAAATGGCAGAAAGCTGGATTTTCAGCATGTCCCGGACCAGGCTTCCAGCTGGAACTCATCCTACACTATTCACAGTCAGAGTCAAAAGAGGCACAGGGAAACAAAGATGGAGTAATGCTCAGTCATAGTCCCTCGTCGAGTGACATGCAGTAGTCACAGAGTCACTAAGTTAAAAAGAAGAGTCAGAGTCACAGAGTCACTAAGTCAAAAGAAAAGAGACGCTGAGGAGCTGGGGATTTGGAAACCAGTGCAGGGTTCTACGTGGACTATTTTTACAAGGAGCACATGTGCGCGCCTAAGTTGAAAAATGTAGGCGGACACAAAGACAAGGACACAATGAAAAATATTTGAGGTATTAAAGCTAGAATCCTTAATTTTTCTACTGGTACCTGAATTAAAATTCCAGGTCACAAAGCAATAATTACAATTGCTGCACTGGAGAGCCCTGCAGTGTCTAGGAAACATAACCCACACACACATCCATTTCAAACCCATACAGGCAAAAATCAACCACATAAATAAATAGATGATGTCTAACTGTTGGTAAATGCAACGTGGTGGGGGGTAAAGATAGCATGGTAACCAGATGGTTATGTGTGAGCTGTGTAAAGGTTAGTGCAATGATGCAGGCAAGTCTAGAGGAAGCTAATAGGTCAATTGCATTGTAGAGTGAATGCTTCCCATTGTAAATGTCATGATTATGCCTGTGATGTCCATGAGTTTTGCCATTTCAAGTCTCTAAAAGATGTGTGTGTGTGTGTTTCCAGATGGGTGAAGAGATAGGGGGACTCACAGAGACTGCAGAGAGTAGAGGTTCTTTATAGCTGTACTTGGAACAGTCTTCAGCTGATTATTCTGCAACATCCTGAGGGAGAGAACACAGTTTTATAACCTGAACTGTGGTCGTACCAACATGCCTCCTCATTACAATTTCTGCACAACCAAATCAAATCACATTTTATTAGTCACATACACATATTTAGCAGATGTTATTACGGGTGTAGCAAAATGCTTGTGTTCCTAGCGGCAACAGTGCAGTAATATCTAACAATTCACAACTATACACAGATCTCAAAGCAATAGAATCGATTAAGAAATACATAAATATTAGGACGAGCAATGTCGGAGTGGCATTGACTACAGTAGAATACATACGGTATGAATTGAGTAAAGCAGTATGTAAACATCATTAAAGTGACTAGTGTTCAATTATTAAAGTGACCAGTGATTCAATGTCTATGTATCTAGGACAGCAACCTTTAACGTGTAGGGTTGAGTAACCAGGTGGTAGCCGGCTAGTGATGCAACAAGCCGTCACGTGGTGTGTACGAGAATGAGAAGATAAGCTCTGTATTGAGTTAAAGTGTGAACACAGTATGAAAATGGATGCACTCACTACTGTAAGTCGCTCTAGATAAGAGCGTCTGCTAAATGACTAAAATGTCATGTAAAATGAACACAAAAGGATCACAAAGTGTTACAGCCTCTCAACCTCTTATCTCTATAAAGGGTCAAAATCATTGACTAACTAGCTAGCACCTCAGGCTTTGTTTCATAAGCTTGTGTATGGGTTCGGGGTGAAGTAGAGTGTACACTATGCATTACAGTATACTTGACTGTGGGGAGGATGTGTGTGTCTCTGAGCACACACGTTTGTGTCTGCATGCATATCCCATATGAAAGAATACTAGTGTATACTATGGTAGGAATAGTATAGTATTCACTCACTGTAGTGTTTTTGCAGACTTACCCACTGTATTGTTTTTTTGCAGTCTGAAGTCTGCAAAAACACTACATTGAATACTGTAGTATGCTGTAGTATTTACGGTTTACTGTAGTATAAATACTGTAGTAAAAAACAGTAGTTTATACTATAGTATTTTTGCAGTCATTACTGTAGTATTTACTAAAGTGTTTTTGTTTTATCATCTATGACATAGAAGTGGGGGGGTTCTCTCTTTGACAAAACATACTGGACAAATAATAAAAGAGCAAATTTCACACAGTTGTGTCAAGTTGGCTGGATGTCCTTCAAGTGGTGGACCATTCTTGATATACACTGGAAAAACTGTTGACCGTGAAAAACCCAGCAACATTGCAGTTCTTGACACACCAAAGCCGGTGCGCCTGGCGCCTACTACCATAACTAGTTCAAAACTCACTTACATATTTTGTCTTGGCCAATCACCCTCTGATTAGCACACATACACAATCCATGTCTTGAGGCTTAAAAATCTACTTCATCTACACTGATTGAAGTGGATTTAACAAGTGACATCTATAAGGGGCCATAGCTTTTACCTGGATTTACCTGGTCAGTCTATGTCACGGAAATGTTTTGTCCACTCAGTATATATGGTCTATCCTTGGCCTGTATTTTTCTCACTTACCTCACTTACAGGGGGCACAAATTGGGATATGGGGAGTGGAAAAAAAAGGTTTTGGCTGACTGACATTTCAGCAATATTTACTAGTGTTTTTTGTGGATAATTCTGTAGTATATACTATAGTATTCAACAGTATACTACAACATTATATACTACTCGTACTACACATGATCAAGAGATACTGTAGTATACTATACTACACACTGTAGTAAGTACTGTAGTATTCTACAGTAAACAGTAAACTGTAGTAATTTTTATGTGGCATGTGAGTACTCGACCTTGTAGTGATGAGCGTTAGTATCCATCTGTCGATTCTAGTCTCTACTGGACACAGATGTGGTTATGGTGACTATCTCCCTTCCTCTCTACTATCAGTAGTCTCTGTCGTCAAAGCAGGCTAGGGCCCAGGGGAACAGGCCCTCTGGTTTCCTGCCTCTTCACACACGTCACATGGCCACCGCTCGTTGGGAAGGAAGTGAACACCTCCGTTTTATTTCATTCACCAGTTTTATTTACAGGTGTGTGCATGTGAACGTCTGTGTGTTTGATTTTGTGTGGGTTGTGCCCGAGCACTCACCAGTACTGGTCTTTGAACCCTTGGCTCAATGTACAGTCACAGAACATACAGGTATTACATGAGTGTTTGTCTGTGTGTACGTGTTGTAAGTGTGTGTGGAGGACCAATGAGCGGCACACTAACAGGACTTTGAGCTGATGCAGTCCAGACAGAGCGTCAGGGTGGATGAATGAGAGGTCATTTCCTGCCAGTCGCCTGAGGTAGAGAGAGAGGAAGAGAGAGAGAAAAAGATGGTGATCAATTCATGATTGCATCGAAAGCAATGATTCATATAGTAATCTATATGTTGTTGGTACAACTTTCAAAGCTCTCAATTTAACAGCTTCACTTTGAAATGTTAATACATACAAGATTGAAAATCATTGACCAAAAAAAACCCCACAGGCTCCAGTTTGTGTCACCAGGCATAGCATAGTATAGCATAACATAACATAACGCCTGGGGTGCCAGAGAGACGTGTCAGTGCGACAGCATTTTGTCACTTCACCAGACCCTCTGGGGAGAGTGGACACATTAGGACTGGGCCTAGGTTTCCCTTCCTGGGCCTGGTCTACCTCCCCTTCCCTTCCAGCCAGGATATCAGGAAGAACTGGCAATGTGAATAATCATGTGGGGGCGGGATGTCAGGGACTCATAGTTCCACCAAATCTGGCCTGGGAGATTAGCACCAGATTTATCACCCTCTGCAACTTGAGCTGGGTGGCATTAGATTCCCCTGCAGCCAATAGCTGCTGGGTGTGAGACTGAGAGCCTGGGGAATCTGAGTAACAACTCCCACCATGCCCTAATACAACCCCACAACGCACCCCCTTACTGGGGCCTACTCGGGGACACACTTCCAGGGATGTCGAACACAGTTGGTCCATCATTTAACAACCAGACAGGATCATATGACAGGGTCTCTAGTCTAAACACACAAATGCTAGTGGCACACTTCCACTGTGATCCAATGGCAGACCATGTTTAAAATAATATTTGTTGTGGTTGACAAACATGGCTGGATTTGGAAGGTTATATAATGGTACATGCTCTACAACTTGACTTGGCTCTGGCTCAAACCACAGGATTCCACAGGACACGCTTCACCATCAAACACCCAAATCAATTTGGCTTCTCATGAGTCTTTATCAACTATTCATTGACGGAATTGTTTCCTTTTGACAGCATTTTTATTGTTTCCCAGCAGTAAATGAACTGTTGAAGTACTTGTAGTCAAAGGGGCCAGTTTCATGCACATATGTTAAGCCTACCTGTTGACTCTCTTGCACTAAGTTTGCTGCAACTGCAAGCCCAACTACTGACAATTATTAATTATTAATCTAGGACTCAAGTAACAAAGCATCAGGTTTGAAAGCAGAGTAGGATTCATGTGCAAATTGTATGTGGTTAGTGTGTCTGCCACATTTATATGGTACTGTAAACTTTACATCCAGTCTTGGAGCTGGTAAACGCCCACATGTCTATGGCCAAGCCACCACACGTTGGCCTGCTAACAAATTGCTAAGACGTCCTTCATGTTTCAGGGTGAAGAACCTCCCACCCATTCCCTTTCTGTCAACAAATTCAGAACACGTCCCCCTAGGCTTTGATGAAGGCAGAAGAATGTGCTAAGCCTTGTTGAGGAAAGACTAAATCCATTCTGTAGCACCACTCCCACAACCATTCTATTTCACTAAGAAACTCACTGGTAGACAACATACACTTCAACATCAGAAGGTGAAGAGACCAGGAACACACGCTCATAGAGACAAATGTGTACAGAGACAAACACATACAAACACAAATTGAGGGGGACTCCCCCCTACATCTCTTTATCGGTCAGCATGGTAGCTAGGCTGTGTTGCGCTTTGTTCAGGATGGGAGGTGTGTATGAAGGAGGGTTGCGTGACTATCAGAGAGGGAATGTTTCTCTCTGGGCATGTCCCCCTCTCTTCTCAGTAAGCCCTCAGGGCTGGAGCTGTGGTTCAGTGACAACACCACCACGCCATCCTCTCAGTTCACTTAATGAAACCTTATGATTTGTTTCGAGGATAAGGCTAAACAAACACAAATTAAAAACTCTAGACAGCTGTCAACAAAACAGCATTCCGAAGCACAAAAATAACTGCTAGGCCCTACAGCGCTGCTCAGTAGGGTTGGGCGGTATCCTGATTTTCATACGAGATACCGATTCTGTACCATACCGGGGTATGCGGGATTATCGGCAGTGTACACAAGGGGAGCTAATTCAAACAAAACAAAACTCGTTTTTTTGTTTAGTTTTTTTGGGGTACAGAACAATTTAGGCAACAGGGATCCTGATCCAGGAGGGGATTGAATATCTCTGCTGTAACCAAGAAGCTTGATCTTGAAATCTAGCCACTCAGCTTGCAAGTTAGCAAACCAAATGCGTAGCTGGAGCCCTCTGCCGGATATAATTGATTTTGACACATTTTAGGATTTCTTATAGTTGAAAGCTGCAGCTGTACATAATCCATCGGTAAATAGCCCACCCAATTGACCTACCTCATCCCCAAACTGTTTTTATTTATTAACCTTTCTGCTCTTTTGCACACCAGTATCTCTATCTGCACATGACCATCTGATCATGTATCACTCCAGTGTTAATCTGCTAAATTGTAATTATTCGCCTACCTCCTCATGCCTTTTGCACACAATGTATATAGACTCTTTTTTTCTATTTTCTACTGTGTTATTGACTTGTTTATTGTTTACTCCATGTGTAACTCTGATGTCTGTTCACACTGCTATGCTTTATCTTGGCCAGGTTGCAGTTGTAAATGAGAACTTGTTCTCAACTAGCCTACCTGGTTAAATAAAGGTGAAATAAAAAATAATAATAAATCAATAAAACGCACCCCATTTTTTAAAAAACAGTATTGAAAATGATAGACAGTATTTTGAAAAATATCCCGGTATACGGTATCTCCCAAGCCTACTGCTCAGCTCCAGAGCAGGATGGAACCCAGAGAACAGGTTTCACTAAGTATATATGACACTGGGCAGGAGCCTGCCCCTGCCTGAAAGGTAATGTTGAGTGGTGGAGTGCAGCGAGAGTGCCTTTTTAGCCAGGTTGTCATGGAAACCATTGTTTTGCCTTCTTCCTTCCTGCCTTGCATTCCTCCACTTACAATGCGATGAAATGTAAATTGCCCTTTGACAGAGCAGATGAAGTAGACCTAGTGTTCAGAAGAAAAGGGAGCAAAGACTTGTCCGAGATGATAGACACAGACAGGCTAAAATAACATGGGCTCAGAAGCAGAATAATGTTAGCTGGTCATTTTGCATTCTCAGGGTGACATGTTACCTGATATCAGGTAGACAGATCTTATCTTTACTTCTAGCTCTGAACCAGACAGAGGGGTATTTCAAGAGTAAAAAAAGGACAAACACACTAAGATTAGATATGCTCATTGAATGGGTCCCAGAACTGAGACATGCGGTTGCCACCCTGTAAATTCTCAAAGAAAATACAATGAAAGAAAGAATGTGATGCATCTCACATACAAGTTCTCTGGAAACATACGTAGCCTATAGTCATGGTACTGTTTGATAGTCATCATGGTGTAACTTGCCCTTTCTGGAAACACAAGGCATGACTCTTTGGTGTAAGAGAAACTACAAGGTCCTTCATATCTCGTTGAGCAACTTGTTGATCAAACACATAATACAACTGGTCTGTTGTGGTTGAAAACCACTGATTATCATATGCATGTGACAAACTGTAGTGGGTAATGTACTAGGAAAGATGAATACTCACAGTTCTTCTAGATAGGGGAAGTTCTTGAAGACAAATGCCGGGAGCTCTGTGATGTTATTCATGCTGATGTCACTGGAACCAAACAACAAGTGTCATGAGTGAATCAGCATTTCTCTCAGGTTAGAAACGGAACACAGCCCTGAATCCAATTCAAATCTCAAACAATCAAGCTGGATTTATACTCCTAAAGACACAACAACAGAGAATTGCAGAAATAGTATATAATGTTTGATGCCATGGTTGTGTGTAACACATGTATCTTTTTTGAGGCATAACTAGGAAGTAACTGCTCAGAAGCATGCTTTCAACACTGTTATTTTGGTTTTCCTGTAGATTGGTAGAGGGGAAGTGCTGTCATCTTCCCCAGCAGTATAATGCTTCATTTGGGCCAAAACAGGTCCCCAGCAATACTGTAAACCCTTGAAGAAACCCTCCTCATATTGCCCAGGGGACGTTCACTTTTCCAACTCACTGCAGAGAAAGACAGGCATGTAGCAGCACGACAACTATGCAGACAGCACTCACGTTTCTTCCCCACCTGACTAATCCAGTATGTGACTTACATATGTAATACATAGAGAGTAACTGTAGGGAAAAATTGTCATCGAATCCAACTAAAGTTCTAGGAATTGATGAGAGATTGTTATATAGGCAGGTTTAGTAAAGACTGTAAACTGTTTTTTAGAATGATCCTAAAGCAGCCTACAGATTAGTACAGATCATCTTTACTTCCAATAAAAAAGAGAGCAAAAATGGTATGACACCATAACAATTCCCTTGTGTTCCACAACAGAGAGTAGCTTTTAACTTCGGGCCACTCTCATCTTGATTAGGAATCCATTCATTGGTTTCAAAGAGGAGTCCATAGACATCAGATGTTAGAGTTGAACCACAACAGGACTGAAAAAAACATCCTGATTTTGATAATGAAGCGAAACCCCCAAAAAAGGGCCAATCTAGGCCCCCCGGGTGGCGCAGTGGTCTAAGGCACTGCATCGCAGTGCCACCAGAGACTTTGGGTTCGAGTCCAGGCTCTGTCGCAGCCGGCCGCGACCGGGAGGTCCATGGGGACAATTGGCCTAGCGTCGTCCGGGTTAGGGAGGGTTTGGCCGGTAGGGAGATCCTTGTCTCATCGCACGTCGCTAGGGTGTTTCCTCCGACACATTGGTGCTTCCGGGTTGGATGCAGTGCGGCTTGGTTGGGTTGTGTTTCGGAGGACGCATAACTCTCGACCTTCATCTCTCCCGAGCCCGTACGGGAGTTGAAAGAATTGAATACTACGAAATTGGTGCGAAAAAAATAAAATAAATAATAATAAAAGGGCCAATCTTGAATTTCACTACCAGGCCTCCCCAACGTCTTGCATGTGTGTGCATGTAGGACTTTGGATCCTTAAAGGATAATATCGGCCGCCACAATCCCACCCCCCACATTTCTAACTACAAAGGCCCTCATCATCCCTGCCATCTATCTTCCCCATCTCCAGGTTACCTAGCTTATCCAATTGCCTTCGAGGCGCTGTACAATGGAGCTTCCACCTTGATCCACCCCCCTACGAACTCTCCTTGGGGCGTTGTGTGGCCACTATTTGGAAGGCTTTCCCGGCGGTCCCTTTGGATACATTCGGTCTTGCTGACAGCACCCCTACACCCACACTCTGTAACCATCTTCCACAGGCTGTTGGCTGCCATGGTCAAGAGTGCAGGCAGCCACAGGGACAGGATGAAAGGGGTGGTCTGTGAATGCTGTCACCCTCCCTCCCAGCTGCTTTGGTCATCAGGGGACCTACCTAGAAATACAGCTGTGATACATATAGAAAAGACAGCACTCTTTCTGAAGCAAAACAGTGACATGCCACTGTTCTGAGGGTATGAAATGTCAACATGACATCAAATAATGCAAAGGTGTCACTTTGGGCTCATATCAGCCTTGGTGGGAAACGGAAAGAATCACATTTCTAGCAAGAGTTGCCAAAAGTTTCACTTCTCAAGCGAGATTTCCCTACAGAAAAAAAAGGAGATCAGTGACAAAGACATCAAAAAGAGGAAAGTATGGGGAGCCGGCAGCAGAGGCTGTTGTCAAGTCTCAACAGAGCACCTTTAAAACTCCCTGGGAATTCACTGCCTATCCAAGTAAACAGAGACACACAGATCATCTTTACTCAGAAAAAAGTGTCTGCTAAAAGACATGATACCTTTCCAAACTCACTTTTGGGGTCAATGTCAAAGACAAAATCTATACCTTTGAAACAATTTAAAAAAAATAAGCAATAATTCATCTGCTATGATGCAAGATGAGAATAAATATATTATCTCAGCATTATCTCAAAGCCATCCACAATCTCTCCATGGTAAGAGGGTCAAAAAGACGTCAAATCCTGTTCAAGTCTCTGGCAAGTGAGAAATTATACTTGTTATTTAGTTGCTTATTGTGCGGTCTCTGATGGTTAGAGCATGGTTTTAGAAAAGCTTGTGGTTATAAGCACATCCTTAAAAGACTTTGGTGGAGGGCTAATGAAGAAGGCCTGCACACTGTTTATGCTCCCAATTCACTGATTTACTGACAACATTTTGATCCGAAACAAATCTTGGTCAGAATGATTTTAACCTGAGCTCGGAGTTAGCTTTCCCCTCACAATTACACAGGCTACTGGTGTTTGTCCACAGACCAGACAAGGAGCTCAGCAAAGCCACACAACAACCACAGAGCTCCACATTATAGACAGAGAACTATACATGGAAAGATTGCACTGCTTGGCAAAGGCAGACCAAAAAGAGATTCAACTTAAAGCGACTCCAAAACCAAGGCGTGTATATGTGGTATGTGTGTGGGCAGATCAGACACTGGCTGGCATAGAGCCATGAGAGGGAGGGGAAGCTACCGTGCCAAGAACAGCAAGGATTGACAGACAGGACAACGGCAGATAACTAAGATAGAGATTTGGGAAAAAAGGTTACTATGTCTGTCCTTTGAAGTTCTCTGGGTGATGAGTTGGAGGGTGTTGAAGGTAGCAAGTGTAAAAAGTATCTGATGTAGTCTCAGCAAGGGCCATGATTCAAGGAGGCATAGCCTTAGTTCAGATGTACCATGAATCCCAAGGTGATCTTCAAAAGGAGGACAACTTCACTTCCTCAATACCTTTTGGCAGTGTTTATTTAGCCGGCTAATGTCATCTGAATGAAAATCGATATCCTGCCGGTACGTCATTTGTTGAGGTAGAGAAGCCAAACCGGGCACCAACCCAACCACCTGCTACCATTGACTACCTCCGAAGTAAAGCAAACTCAGTAATGCTTTGGCTTTTTAGCCCCCTGGTCCCTTGACAGCAGAGTTGTGGGAAAAAATGCAAGTAATGGGTAACTATTTTCTCAGCCGGCTGTTTCTTATTGATTAAAGAGGTGAAGGTGGTGAGAATTGAGGAAGATGGCTGAGGTTCCCTGGCTGCCATGCTGGAAATGAACAAGGGCACTTTGTATACACAAACGGGCAGAGTGTTCCACCATGGGAGTGCAGAGAAGGTCAAGCATTTACCACATGGGTACAAGGGGAGACTGATTCGCTGTAGCTGGAGTGCAAACAACCAGCCTGCAAGGCAAACATGTCAGTCCTAAAACGGTGAGAGACAGAGCGAGAGAAATGATTGATATGGGTATGGGAGTTGTTGTCGTTGGCTTTCATTAAACTTAGTTATTTTGCTATTCAAATGTATGCTTTTTATGCCAATTAACAACATTGAATTGAACCAAGAGAGAGAGAGATTGACAGAGAATGTGATGATGAGAGAGTTGGAGAGGACTATGGAAAAAGAGGATAAAAATTGTGAAGATGAGTAAGTGATTAGAAGTAAAAAAGGAGTGAGAGTTGTGTATAAGGGAGAGAGAGAAAGAGACAGAGCAAAAGGGGGGGGAGTAAACATTCTACCATCTTGTAGTCATCCTGTTTGGGAGCAGGAACCAGTGACTGGCTCCTTTCACCTCTGCTGACCATGAACAAAAGTATCATTCAGCTTAAGATGGATAGAGGGCACCAATGGCAAGTGAGCTAGCTGGACCAGTGAGTGAAAGGGCATTAGTCCCCCTATCCCCTCCCTCCCCTAAACTTGTGCTTGTTCACACTATGAAAGGACTTCAATTGAGATGAGATGTGAGAAGTGAACCCCTCCTATCCCAAACCCTCATGCCCCCCCCCCCCCCCGCACGCACACATGAGAGCGAGAGTGCACACACAGTCACCAAGCCCTCAAGAGACAGATGTTTTTTCGTCACTCGTTTCTGTCAGAGGGGAAATTGGTGTACAGGGTGAGGGGGTTCCAGAATGTATTTCTCTTTCTCCCCACCTGTTGTCCTCAGGCAGGAGAGTCTCATTTTCAGCTGCCAATAAAAAACGTAATGTACACACCAACATGCTGCAGGCAGCTCCACCTCTCCAACCTTCCCCTGGGCTGCTGGCTGGTGCCAACCCAACACTCTGATTTATGGACTGATAAAACAAAGGGCACAGGCCAATTCCTGTCTGTGTCAAATTCCGTAAGATTATGTAAATCAACAGATGCATAAATGTTAAAGTATTGTAGGATATTGCCAATGAAAGTGGCAATGTACAGTACTGTATATTATTTTGTGACTAAGTATATGGGTTAATAATTTTGAAGAATGACCACACATGAAATAAAAACTTGAAGTACCGCTCTAAATAACTACAAATGCAGGACAAGAGCAGGTCTAGTCATAACTGTCTGAAACTATTCCAATTTAAGAAGACATTCCAGAATTCCAAGGCCTGACTTTCAAAAGATGAAGTTACTGTTTGTGCTCCTATTTCTGTAAGTTCTCTTCATAACAGAACTGCTGCCTTCCATTTTCCTCTCAGCTTCAATGTACAACAGTTTCAGTACATTCATGGGGTGGCAGGTTGTACTGGATGGAATCACAGCAGGAGGAAAATCACAAACAAAGCCAACCTTCTGGGAAACCATTCTCCCACCTCTGGGGACAGCAGGGCCTGCAATGTGCCTCTTGTAAGACTGCTGGACCTGTCTGCTTCTGTCATTATCTCTCACTCTGTGTGTGTGTGTGTGTCAATTTCACTGTCTCTTTCTGTCCATTAATCTCTCCCTTCAGTATTTCCTTTACTCAAGCTTCACTATTTGCCCGTCTTGCTGATTGATCCCTGTGTTTCTGCTGTTTGAGCAAAAAAGCTTATAATTTCCACTAAACGTCACAGCAGATAATGTGTACCCCAATGAATATATTAGTATGCCAGCGAACAAGCAACCTAATGTAAAAGTGTTACCAAAATATATTTCTAGAAGAGTACTAAGGATGTAATTCCACCTTTGATGAGCGCTAACTGGGATTAAATTAACATTATGGAGGTGAATATTTTGTTTAGTTCTTTAAACAAACATTAGCTCACTTCCGGTTAGGAGCATTACCAGCTCAGCACAGCCTCCCTGTGAATTAACACTGACAAAAAAAGTATTTCTACAGCTGTGATGTGTCGCACTAATCCATCATGACCCCTGCCCCCTCTACTCACCAAAACACAGAAAGAATGGAAAGAAGGGGAGTTTAATAAGAGACGGAGAAGAGACATTAATGGAGAGAGGGAGAGAGAGAAATACAAAGAGAGAGAAATAGAGACAGCTGCACTAAGGGTCAATTCCACAGTAACAGACAAATATTTTTACTATAACATGCATTTCAAACAAAAACCAATGATTGACCACTTTTAATAATTTCCACTGTACCTTTTACAAAAACACATTTACTTGAATTGTCAGAGGAAATTGCCAGGTAGTCCCTGTGCATGGAGTTGTATCATTTGTTTGCAATAATTGTTTTTTGTTTGACATGCATTTTAAAGTGAAAAATCACTCTGTTGGTGTGGAATTGCTCCAAGGCAACCCGTCAAATACTCTGAGGGCTTGAACTGAATATATCACGTAGTTATGAGCTAAAAAGCTGTCACAAAGCATTTGGTTAACCCTTGCTCAGTGTAGGTGCACAAGAAGCCTTCAAGCCCACACTTCCAATCGTAATAAGTAGACATCACAATTGTAATACAATATTTGGGGATATGTTGGTAACTTACATGTAAGTCTGAAAAAAATCATGATGTTTGATAACAGCATACATACACTACACTGTGTCTAGGTTGACATATTGGTAAATACCACTGTTTCTCTTCATTTTACCTGACACAAAACAACACTGGCAGTTCATTGGGTCAACTCTAGAGCGTGTGTATTTCTACAATTCTGCTGGATATTAATTAACTCAAGAAGTCAATAAAATGTACTTACAGTCAATGTGGTGTAATGTTCAGGCACCTAGGTGGAAACAAAGGTAAAAACCAACCCCTCAGCTTTTATGTTATGTAAATAAAGGTGATGGTGATATTGTATATATTTAAATGTCTCATTCAGTCTTGGATATGAAACTGTTCTGTATCAATACCCCTGGGCCCAGACGTCAATTCAACATCTATTTCACGTTGGTTCAACGTAATTTCATTGAAACAACATGGAAACCACTTTGATTCAACCAGTGTGTGCCCAGAGGGTAGTCTTCTCAAGGTCAGATCCTTCCTTCTTTTCCACATTAGGAAGCACATTTCCTTCATCCACCTTCAATAAATAACACATAGACCCTTTGACGCCCTTGGGCGGCTGCTCTGTTTATCATTAACTAAGACATTGTGAAACCTTTAAGGCTAGTTAACCAGAAATGTATTAACTATGTAGTCCCAGTCTCAGTTTCTCCTCAGTTAGTAATGCTCTCTCTTTTTAGTAAGGTAGTACAGAGCAACTCGCTTTTCTTGCTACAGAGACAAAGACAGATATGATGGCGGAATCACAGGGAATACAGAAAAGAAACAGTCATCATTCCTTAAAATCAACTGTAGGCTAACTAAAAGAGCCATGTCATAGGGCTTTTGGTTTAGTTGTTATTTTGTGTTGATCACAACAGCTTTTTCCTTTCGGCGGTTCCTGAACAAGATTCAGAACATTTTTATTTTGTTAAAAATATAGTCTACAAATAATTTAACATTGCACATTTTCCCCATGTTGATAAATTGCTTGAGCCACAATATTGCAATTTAGGAAACTTTGGAAGTAAATAAGACTTCATTATTACAGTAAAGTGTTACTGAACTGACACATTCGGAGGTGAATTCTGGGTCATTCTGAATTCCCTGTAAGATGAATTTGAAAGGTTTTCCTGCATCACTTTGTAAAGGAAATGTAATGCACATGTAAAGGATATGCAATGCAAATATCAGAAAACCAACCACAACAACTGTCTCTGAGATGGGTAAGTGTGTCCAAAGTGTTGTCTTTTAGGGGTAGGCATACACTTTCTCTGCCATGATGGGAGTTGGTGAGTGGAGTCGCATTCAGGATAAACAGTCTCAGGCAGGTATTTCTGGGATCTGTTAATGTTTGATCTCCAATTTTATAAAGGCCAAATGAAAAGGATTACACCAAAGCATCATGAGGTTCCCTCTGTCAATGCCTGTGCTGGATCAAACCTCAGACTTCTCACAGCAGTAGGCACAAAATGTCTTCTTAGTTCTATTCCTTTACATCTCAACAGAGTCAGTCCAGACTACAGAGCCAAGACAGGCCGAAGAATCAGCTAATTAAGACCTTCTTACTTTACATGGATGATGGGCTACTATTCCACATGTCCCTGAATATAAGTGTAAAAAATCATGGCTGTAGTCTAAGAAAGTGAAAGTCCAGGTCGCAGGACAAGGAATATGCTATAGCTTGTATGCTTTTCAGTAGAGTAAAATACTAGGGTATAAGAGGGGTCATATCAAGGAAAGGTCAGCAAGTGAATGAGTTTGGACCAGCATGAACCATTTGGCAACCATTGCCTAGCCAATACTGTATATACTGTATCAACCTTTAATTTTAAGGCCTACTTTTCCTCTGGCTGTTCATCATTCTTTGTGTTTGCTCTCTCATACCAACCACAACAATGTGTTTGCTATCAGTTGAATAACTGATCCACAGCCCAAAGTTGTAAAAACGCACTCGATTATTTTGCTTAATTGACAGCCATCGTGCAAAAGTTTGCTCCAGTACTTACTCGAGTAAGTAGTGGCCGACCTTACCGTTACAAACACGTCCTAACTAGGGAGAGATATTGATTATAGGTTTAATCGTGTTTTATTACACAGTTTAAATGTGTGTTGATACTTACAGATAATAGGTGAAGGCGCTTAGACCAGTTGGGACAGTGGTCAGTCCTTTCCCAGAACAATCGGCGCCTCCGTCCTCGTCGCAGCTGCATGAGGACGAACAAATAGCCGGAGTGGATTGTCCTTGACCAGCCGCACCATCCGGTAGTGAAAACAACCGCAAAAATATCCAGATGACAAACACGCGCATGTTTTCCTTCTGTTCAGACTAAGCAAAAATGGCTTTACGTTTCTCTTATAAGGACATGCAGGCTACTTTTCGCGTGACTGCTCGGTTGTGATGGCTTGTCCAAGAAGCTTGAATACGTATTATTATTGATAGGTAGTCGACCACTGCAAGGATTAATGCATCAGTCCCACCAAACATATATCCTTAACTACCCTTGTCAAGTCTGGAACATTTTCTTTACTCAAACAATGCTGTTTACCTTGCACTAAGTGTCCTCATATTCATCCCGTGTGGAGTGTTGGTCCTATAAAAATAAGTATCACCCGTCCACACAGACGACAAAATCGACACCTTTAGCTTTTTTCCGTTTTCGTTGTCCCATTAAATCAGCAAACCAGACGGATCCGTGCGTGGACAAAATAAGAAGCCTCAGTACAATTCTCCAACCGAAATGGGAAACACTAGGTGCGTTATTTTTGCTATCGTTTCCCTCCTGATTTGTTTCCTGTAGAAAAACACAGTCAGCTTTCAGCCATTCCTCACGTTTCCTTCCTTTGCTCCCTGCCACCAGCAGCCCGCTTTTTCTTGCTCACTCGGTAAGCACCCTGCCGGACAACCTGCCACACGATCTGCTGAATACAGTATGTTAATATTGACCTACATATTAATGATTTCACAACGTCACACTTTTGCTTTAGTAAGCAACATACTGCAATTAATACGTTTGTAATTGTGTAACAATTAATTTAAATGATCAATTCATTTCCACCTCGGTCATTTCTTTGAGTGTGGTACCATCTCAGGTTAGACCTGTGGTAGTAATTGGTCAATATCTGATATAATGGTAGGCTTACCATTATTATTTTAATGAATCCCAACTGAGTGAAATGTAGTTTTTATTATTAGATAGGCCTAATTGTCAGGTTATTTATATTTTATCATATGATTGATAAACGTTGTAGAACCAGCCATCTCTCCGAACTAAGCAGCCAGCGAAGAAGGATGCCACCATCGGTGTCACACCCTGACCTGAGAGAGCCTTTTATTCTCTAATTTGGTTAGGTCGTGGTGTGACTAGGGTGGGTACTCTAGTTTTTGTATTTCTATGTTGGCCTGGTATGGTTCCCAATCAGAGGTCTATCGCTCTATCTGATTGTGGATCATATTTAGGCAGCCTTTTCTCACTGGGTTTTTGTGGGATCTTGTTGTTTGTGTGCAGTTGCCTGTGAGCACTGCATTTGACTTCACGTTTAATTTGTTCTGCATTATTATGGTGAGTTTCATGAATTAAACGTGGAACTCTACACACGCTGCGCCTTGGTCCGTTAATTCTACAAACTATTGTGACAATCGGCAATACCAGCTTTGAAAGAGACACAGGGGTACACATCATGCTCTGAGCATCATGGGAATCAGGGCAGTGTTCTGTTTCATACCTGAGAGAAATACTGATTCCGCTCATGACACTTGTTGTTTGGGTCCACAGTGACATCAGCATGAATAACATCACAGAGCTCAGAGCATTCATTGTCAAGACCTTTTCTTGTGCATTACTCATAACACAGTTTTTGTCATACCCATACGATAATCAGTGCTTTTTAAATACAACAGAGACATTTTTAGAATATGGGTTTGATCAATATGTTGCTCAACAAAATATTAAGAACTCTGTCTTTTCAATTGAAGTTTCTCTTACGTCAAAGAGTCGTGGTATCGTGGAGTCGGTTATTAATGTAGTGTTTTCAAAAAGCCATACATTTTTCATGCCCCAAAATGACAGTCACAACAATGTCATCCAATAAGTTCTAACTGTTAGTAGTGCACATGTTGGTGACATACTTATAACATGCAACATACATTCCGCCACTGTGTGTGAACGCAACAGCAGCTAAGTTTGTTCGGATGGAGAGGAAGATCCTGCAAGGTTGTCAGTTTTCATGTAAATATATTTGCATAATTTTGCAAGTGAAAGGTGCAAAGGCACATGTTATGATAGATTGTTTGAGAAGGAAATTGTCCAAACAGAAGCACATTGACAAAGCAAATATCTATGTAACATAGCAGGTTTATCAAAGCATTGGTTTTAAGTGACACATTTTACAAGTTTTGGATCCCTTGATGTTAAATGGAGTATGTAATACAATATTAGATTGTCACAAAATTGGAAGAGGCAATTACTTAAGGAAGAAATGTAAGAATTAGTGTCTGCCACCCATTTAAAACCATAAATGGCTTAAAATGATTAGTATAAATAAAAATTCTGTTTGACTTAAAGTCAAAAGATTTGACAGCTATGTCGCATAGAATTCCAGTCAGTTGGGAACAGGTCTTTGATGTCCTAATACCTTGGCATTGGGTCTATGAACTAACATTAAAAAACAACAATTAACACATCAATCTGTTTGTTTCAATTTATGTTATTATATAAAACACTTGCTACAAAAATAATGTTCAATATATAGGGCATTGAACAGTCAGCCCTGTGCAGACTGCCACAAGCAAACAGAATCAATAGAATATCTTTTCTGGTACTGTCCATCTGTGGCTCACTTTTGGAGTCAGGTCCAGGAATGGTTGTTATGTCATAATATCAGAGTTCAGATGGATCTGCAAACTGTATTGTTCGGGGATCTGAAAAAACACAATCAATCAATGGGAAATATCATTATAATTTTGGGTAAAATTGAATTTTTATTTATACTAATCATTTTAAGCCATTTATGGTTTTAAATGAGTGGCAGACACTAATTCTTACATTTCTTCCTTAAATAATTGCCTCTTCCAATTTTGTGGCAGAGCCGCCGTTGGTTATCATTTTGTATTGAGCATACACCTCCATACACTGTTGTTAGTTGCTTGTGTGACAATTTTACCAATTCTTTCAAAATTACAAATCAAATCAAATTGTATTGGTCACATACACATGGTTAGCAGATGTTAATGCGAGTGTAGCGAAATGCTTGTGCTTCTAGTTCTGACCATGCAGTAATATCTAACAAGTAATCTTAACAATTTCACAACAACTACCTTATACACACAAGTGTAAAGGAATTGAATAAGAATATGTACATATAAATATATGGATGAGCGATGGCCGAACAGCATAGATGCAGTAGATGGTATAGAGTACAGTATATACATATGAGATGAGTAATGTAGGTTATGTAAACATTATATAAAGTGGATTTGTTTAAAGTGACTAGTGATACATTTATTACATCCAATTTTTTATTATTAAAGTGGCTAGAGATTTGAGCCAGTATGTTGGCAGCAGCCACTCAATGTTACTGATGGCTGTTTAACAGTCTGATGTCTGAGATTGAAGCTGTTTTTCAGTCTCTCGGTCCCAGCTTTGATGCACCTGTACCGACCTCGCCTTCTGGATGATAGCGGGGTGAACAGGCAGTGGCTCGGGTGGTTGTTGTCCTTGATGATCTTTTTGGCCTTCCTGTTACATCGGGTGGTGTAGGTGTCCTGGAGAGCAGGTAGTGTGTCCCCAGTGATGCGTTGTGCAGACCTCACTACCCTCTGGGTGTCACGACTTCCGCCGAAGTCGATCCCTCTCCTTGTTCGGGCGGTGTTCGGCAGTCGACGTCACCGGCCTTCTAGCCATCACTGATCCATTTTTCATTTTCCATTGGTTTTGTCTTGTCTTCCTTCACACCTGGTTCCAATCCCATCAATAACATGTTGTGTATTTAACCCTCTGTTTCCCCTCATGTCCTTGTTGGAGATTGTTTGATTGTATGTGATGTACATGTATTATGTTGGTGTGCGACAGGTTTTGTATCCACTTTTGTTATTTTGTACATTTTGGTTTTTGGAATTTTATCAGCATTTATTAAACATCTCCATTTTTACTAAGTTCGTTCTCCTGCGCCTGACTTTCCTGCCACCAACACGCACCCTTTACACTGGGGAGCCTTGCGGTTGCGGGTAGAGCAGTTGCCATACCAGGCGGTGATACAGCCCGACAGGATGCTCTGGATTGTGCATCTCTAAAAGTTTGTGATTTTGGTGACAAGCCACATTTCTTCAGCCTCCTGAGGATGAAGAGCGCTGTTGCGCCTTCTTATTCTTCAGTTTGTCCGTGATGTGTATGCCAAGGAACTTAACTTTCCATCTTCAGCGCTACTGTCCCGTCGATGTGGATAGGGGGGTGCTTCCTCTGCTGTTTCCTGATGTCCACGATCATCTCCTTTGTTTGTTGACGTTGATTGTGAGGTTATTTTCCTGACACCACACTCCGAGGGCCCTCACCTCCTCCCTGTAGGCCGTCTCGTCTTTGTTGGTAATCAAGCCTACCACTGTAGTGTTGTCTGCAAACTTGATGATTGAGTTGGAGGCGTGCATGGCCACACAGTCATGGGTGAACAGGGAGTACAGGAGAGGGCTGAGAACACACCGTTGTGGGGCCCCAGTGTTGAGGATCAGCGGGGTGGAGATGTTGTTTCACCTCACCATCTGGGAGTGGCTCGTCAGAAAGTCCAGGACCCAGTTGCACAGGGCGGGGTCTAATGACGAGTTTGGAGGGTACTATGGTGTTAAATGCTGAGCTGTAGTCGATGAACAGCATTCTTACATAGGTATTCCTCTTGTCCAGATGGGTTAGGGCAGTGTGCAGTGGGATTGCGATTGCGTCGTCTGTGGACCTATTGGGACGGTAAGCAAATTGGAGTGGGTCTAGGGTGTCAGGTGGGGTGGAGGTGATATGATCCTTGACTAGTCTCCCAAAGCACTTCATGATGATGGAAGTGAGTGCTACGGGGTGATAGTCATTTAGCTCAGTTACTGTAGCTTTCTTGGGAACAGGAACAATGGTGTCTGGGCTAGTAGCCTTGCGAAGGTGAACACGTTAAAATGTTTTACTCACGTTGACTGCGGTGAAGGAGAGTCCGCAGGTTTTGGTAGCGGGCCGTGTCGGTGGCACTGTATTGTCCTGAAAGTGAGCAAAGAAGTTGTTTAGTTTGTCTGGGAGCAAGACATCGGGTCCGCGACAGGGCTGGTTTTCTTTTTCTAGTCCGTGATTGACTGTAGACCCTGCCACATCTGTCGTGTCTGAGTTGTTGAATTGCGACGCTACTTTGTCTCTATACTGACGCTTAGATTTTTTGATTGCCTTGCGGAGGGAATAGGTACACTGTTTGTATTCGGTCATGTTTCCGGTTGCCTTACCCTGATTAAAAGCAGTAGTTCGTGTTTTCTGTTCTGCGCAAATGCTGCCATCAATCCACGGTTTCTGTTTAGGGGAAGGTTTTAATTGTCGCCATGGGTACAACATCACCGATACACTTGCTAATAAACTCAATCTTGAAGTTTTGCTGTAATATTTGATCTACCTTTTCTGGAGGATGACATTTAAATTGCAGCCAACTCTGTATGGCTTTTATTTTAAAAGGAAGACACTTTAAATAGGATTACACTGTCAATCCACCATAAATGTGCGGTTTTAATCTGCAAAAGGGCAAAGAGCCCCATTTTAAACATATGATGTGCCTCCCTTAGTAGCCTTCTGGAAACCAGTTTGGATTTAGAGTTTCTGTATGTGCCTTAATATTCAAAACATTTAGTCCTCCACACTTATGCTCTTATATATAGATACAGTGCCTTCAGAAAGTATTCACATTCCCCTTAACTTTTTCCACATTTCGTTGTGTTATAGCCTGAATTTAAAATTGATTCAATTGAGTTTTTATGTCACTGGCCTATAAACAATACCCCATAATGTCAAAGTGGAATTATGTTTTTTTTAATGAAAATCTGAAATATCTTAAGTCAATAAGTATTCAACCCTTTTGTTATGGTAAGCCTAAATAAATTCAGGAATAAAACTGTTACGATAAATGAGTGGGGAGGTGTGGAGTCAGGCGCAGAGAGCAAAAGATGTGGGAAAAAAACACACTTTAATGTCCCGGAAACATAACATGAACAAAAGTAGGAAAACAATTGATCAGAAATATAAACGGACAGCGTGAAACCCAAATACAAACAAAAATACAATCAAACAACAAAACAGACGAACAAGCCCGCACGAAACAGAAGCGGGCTGAACAAACTATATATAACCCTACCCTAACAACCAAACAAGAAACAGGTGATGATACCAATTAGACAAAACTAAAGGAACACAGAACAACGGATCGGCGATAGCTAGTAGACCGCCGATGACGACCGCCGAGCGCCACCCGAACAAGAAGGGGAGTCACCTTCGGTAATACTCGTGACAGTACCCCCCCCCCCCCCTGATGCGCAGCTCCCGCAGCGCGCCGACGCTGGCCTCGGGGACGACCCGGGGGCCGAGGCGCTGGGCGATCCGGACGGAGGCGATGGAACTCACTCAACATAGATGGATCTAGAATATCCCTCACCGGAACCCAGCACCTCTCCTCCGGACCGTACCCCTCCCAGTCACCGAGGTACTGCAAGCCCCTCACCCGGCGTCTCGAGTCCAGAATAGCTCGTATCTTGTACGCCGGGGACCCCTCGATGTCCAGAGGGGGCGGAGGAACCTCCGGAACCTCATCTTCCTGCATGGGACCAGCTACCACCGGCCTGAGAAGAGACACATGAAACGAGGGGTTAATACGATAATACGAAGGAAGTAATAATCGATAACAAACCTCGTTTATTCTCCTCAGGACTTTAAATGGCCCTATACACTGCGGACCCAGCATTCGGCAGGGCAAGCGGAGGGGCAGGTTTCGGGTCGAGAGCTAGACCCTGTCCCCAGGTGCAAACACGGGGGCCTCACTGCGGTGACGGTCAGCGCTCTTCTTCTGCCTTATACTCACTTGGCGTAATGACTCTTGGACAGCCCTCCAGATCTCCTTAGAGCACTGCACCCACTCCTCCACCGCAGGAGCCTCAGTCTGGCTCTGATGCCACGGTGCCAGGACTGGCTGGTACCCCAACACGCACTCAAATGGTGACATGTTGGTAGAGGAGTGGCTTAGTGAGTTCTGGGCTATTTCTGCCCAGGGAATATATCTCGCCCACTCCCCTGGCCGGTCCTGGCAATATGACCGCAGAAACCTACCCACCTCCTGGTTCACTCTCTCCACCTGCCCATTACTCTCCGGGTGATACCCTGAGGTCAGGCTGACCGAGACCCCCAGACGTTCCATAAATGCCCTCCAAACACGGGAGATAAACTGGGGGCCCCGATCCGACACTATATCCTCGGGCACCCCGAAGTGTTGGAAGACATGGGTGAAAAGAGCTTCCGCAGTCTGTAGGGCCGTAGGGAGACCGGGCAATGGGATAAGATGGCAGGACTTAGAGAACCGATCCACAACGACCAGGATCGTTGTGTTACCCTGAGAGGGGGGAAGGTCAGTAAGAAAATCCACCGATAGATGGGTCCACGGCCGTTGTGGAACGGGAAGAGGTTGTAATTTACCTCTTGGCGGGTGTCTAGGAGCCTTACTCTGGGCGCACACCGAACAGGAGGAAACATAGAATCGCACATCCCTCCTCAAAGTGGGCCACCAGTACTTCCTCTCAAGACCTCTCACTGTCCTAAAAATACCTGGGTGACCCGACGAGGGTAGACAATGAGCCCATCGAATCAATTGATCACGAACAACCAGCGGCACGTACCTACGACCCTCCGGACACTGTGGAGGCGCAGGTTCCTCCCTTAGCGCCCGCTCGATGTCCGCGTCCACATCCCATACTACTGGTGCCACCAGCTTAGCTGCCGGAATGATGGGAGTAGGATCGATGGACCTGTCCTCAGTGTCATAGAGTATTGACAGCGCGTCGGCCTTAGTGTTGAGGGAACCTGGTCTATACGAGATTCTATGACGATGATTCAGTCTCCTAGCTGATCGGATATACTCCAGGTTACGGTGGTCAGTCCAGATAAGGAAAAGGTGCTTAGCCCCCTCAAGCCAGTGTCTCCACACCTTCAGGGCCTTAACCATAGCCAACAACTCCCTATCCCCCACATCATAATTCCGCTCCGCTGGCCCGAGTTTCTTCGAAAAAAAGGCACAGGGGCGGAGCTTCAGTGGCGCACCCGAACGCTGTGAGAGCACCGCTCCAACCCCAGCCTCGGATGCGTCCACCTCTACTATAAACGCCAAAGAAGGGTCCGGATGCGCCAACACCGGCGCCTCAGTAAACATCGCCTTCAACTTATAAAAAGCTCCGTTCGCCTCTGCTGACCACTGTAAACGCACCGGTCCAAAACCCCGGATAAACCTCCGGTAGTAATTGGCAAACCCCAAGAACCGCTGCACCTCCTTTACCGTGGTCGGAGTCGGCCAATTACGCACGGCCTTTACGCGGTCACCCTCCATTACCAACCCAGAGCTGGAAATGCGATAACCCAGGAAGGAAACTGATTGTTTGGAAAACTCACATTTCTCCGCCTTCACATACAGGTCATGCTCCAGCAGTCGTCTAAGAACCAGAGATACATGCTCAGTGCGTGTAGCGAAGTAGATCAAAATATCGTCAATATACACCACTACACCCTGTCCGTGCAGGTCTCTGAGAATCTCATCCACGAAGGATTGAAATATAGCTGGAGCATTTTTTAAACCGTATGGCATGACGAGGTACTCATAATGGCCAGAAGTAGTGCTAAATGCAGTTTTCCACTCATCTCCATCCCGAATACGCACCAGATTATAAGCACTCCTGAGATCCAGTTTAGTGAAGAACTGCGCTCCGTGAAATGATTCCACTGCCGTAGCAATGAGAGGTAGTGGGTAACTAAAACCCACATTGATGGAATTTAGACCTCTATAATCAATACACGGATGTAAACCACCATCTTTTTTTCTTCACAAAAAAGAAACTCGAAGAGACAGGTGACATGGAGGGCCGAATGTACCCCTGTCCCAGAGCCTCGGTGATATAAGTTTCCATAGCCACCTTCTCCTCCTGGGACAAAGGATACACATGACTCCTGGGGAGTGCAGCGTTACCCTGGAGGTTTATCACGCAATCCCCCTGCCTATGGGGTGGTAATTGGGTCGCCTTCTTTTTACTGAAAACGATAGCCAAATCGTCATACTCAGCTGGAATGTGCAAGGTGGAAACCTGGTCTGGACTCTCCACCGTTGTCGCACTGATGGAAACCCCTACACACCTGCCTGCACGCTCATCAGACCACCCCTGTAGAGTTCCCTGTTTCCATGAAATCGTAGGATTATGAATAGCTAGCCAGGGAATCCCAAGTACAATTGGAAACGCAGGTGAATCGATAAGGAACAAACTAATTCGCTCCTTGTGATTCCCCTGCGTAATCATCTCCAACGAAATTGTGGCTTTCCTCACCAGCCCAGACCCTAATGGTCGACTATCTAAAGAGTGCACGGTAAAAGGGGGGGTCTACTTTTACTAACGGAATCCTCAACCTCTGAGCGAGTCCGCGATCTATAAAGTTTCCAGCTGTGCCTGAATCTAACAGTGGAGAGAAGGAGAATAATTAAGGAAACAAATTAATAGGAACATGTGACCAACAGGAAACTCTGGGAGAGTGTGGTGCTTACTCACCTGGGGTGACCGAGGAGTGTTCTGCCTGCCTTCTCGATTCCCAGATGAATTCTTCCAGCACCGACCAGACGTGTGCCCTCTCCGGCCACAACTGGTACAGGAGGAGCTTCCTCCTCCAATCTCCCTAGACGCAGTCCCTCCTAGCTCCATCGGGATAGGAGCAGGAGGGTCAGGAGGTAGAACTGACAGGACCCTTTCAGAACGTCCACGAGCAGCTAGCAGATGGTCCAACCGGATCGACAGGTCTATCAGTCCATCCAGGCTAAGTGTAGTATCCCGACAGGCCAGCTCCCTACGGACGTCCTCTCTCAGGCTACATCTGTAATGGTCTATCAGGGCCCTTCGTTCCACCCTGCTCCAGCCCGTTCCACACCGCATTAGCCCACTCCAGGGCTCTACCGGTAAGGCATGTGATGAGGACCCACACTCTCTCCTCTTCTGAGGGAGCCGGCCGAACGGTGGCCAGGTAGAGGTCTAGTTGAAGCAGGAATCCCTGGCACCCCGTCGCTGCTCCATCGTACTCCCTCGGAGGCGTAATGCGCAGAGCGCTGGAACCGGATCCAGATGGGGGAGATGGTAGAGTTGCTGGAGAGTTGCTGGTGGGAGGGTCGGTGGGGTAGTAGGGAGACCATTCCTCTCCCAACGATCCATCCTCTCCATCATCATCATCTGATCCATCGCTGATCCTAGGCGATAGAGGATGGATGTGTGATAAAGGACTCTCTCCTCTGTAATACTCGTGAAAAAAAAACATTTTAAAGTCACATAATAAGTTGCATTGACTCACTCTGTGTGCAATAGTGTTTATCATGATTTTTTAAATAACTACCTAATCTCTGTACCCCACACACATACAATTATCTGTTAGGTCCTTCAGTCGAACAGTGCATTTCAAACACAGATTCATCCACAAAGACCAGGGAGGTTTTCCAGTGACTTACAAAGAAGGGTACTTATTGGTAGAGGGTAAAAACAAAAGCAGAAATGGAATATCCCTTTGATCATGGTGAAATTATTCATTAAACTTGGTGTATCAATACACCCAAAGATACAGGTGTCCTTCCTAACTCAGTTGCAGGAGAGGAAGGAAACCCTTCAGGGATTTCACCATGAGGCCAATGGTGACTTTAAAACAATTTACAGCGTTTATTGGCTGTGATAGGAGAAAACTGAGAATGAAGCAACACTGTAGTTACTCCACATACTAACCTAATTGACAGAGTGAAAAGAAAGAGGCCTGTACAGAATAAATATATTCCAAAACATGCATCCTGTTTGCAACAAAGCACTATAGTAATACTGCACAAAATTGTCAAAGGCAATTCACTTTTTGTCCTAAATACAAAGTGTTATGTTTGGGGCAAATCCAATACAACACATTACTAAGTACCACCATCCATATTTATATTATATCATGCCATGGCTTGTAATCGTTAAGGACTGGGGAGTTTTTCAGGATAAAAAATAAACCAAATTAAGCTAAGCACAGGCAAAATCCTAGAGGAAAACCTGGTTCAGTCTGCCTTCCAACAGACACTGAGAGACTCCCGGGTGGCGCAGCAGTCTAAGGCACTGCATCTCAGTGCTAGAAGCATCCCTACAGACTCTGGTTCGATACCAGGCTGTATCACAACCGGCCGTGATTGGAAGTCCCATAGGGCGGCACACAATTGGCTCAGCGTCGTCTGTGTTAGAGTTTGGAAGTCATTGTAAATAAGAATGTGTTCTTAACTGACTTGCCTAGTTAAATAAATGTCAGACTTGTGTGTATTTGTGGGAGGGAAGTCAGGTGCAGGAGTGTAAAGTGGAGTCTTTTAATGAATGTCCACGTAACATGCTCCATAACACTAATAAGAATAGAATATAAACAAACATGGGTACGAGGACATGTTGCGCACCTATACAATAAACACAACACTGACAATAAACAATCTCTGACAAAGACATGAGGGGAACAGAGGGTTAAATACACAACAGGTAATGAATGGTATTGAAAACAGGTGTGTGGGAAGACAAGACAAAACAAATGAAAAATGGATCAATGATGGCTAGAAGACCGGTGACATCGACCGCCGAGCACCCCCCGATACTGGCCTAGGGGACGACCCGGAGGGCGAGGTGCAGGGCGATCCAGATGGAGACGGTGGAATTCTTTTAACATGGAAGTATCTAACACATCCTCCACCGGAACCCAGCATCTCTCCTCTGGGCCGTACCCCTCCCAGTCCACGAGGTACTGAAGGACCCTCGCCCGACGTCTCGAATCCATAATGGATCGAACAGAGTACGCCGGGACCTCCGCTATGTCTAGAAGAACATCACACACTTCAGCCTCCTGGAGCGGGCCAGCCACCACAGGCCTGAGGAGACACATGGAACGAGGGGTTAATACGGTAATTAGTGGGCAGTTGTAACCTATAACATACCTCGTTCACTCTCCTCAGGACTTTAAACGGCCCCACAAACCGCAGACCCAGCTTCCGGCAGAGCAGGCGGAGGGGCAGATTTCGGGTCGAGAGCCAGACCCTGTCCCCTGGTGCGAACACCTGGGCCTCACTGCGGCGACGGTCTGCGCCAAATTTATGGTGCCTTATGGCACGCTGAAGGTGGACGTGGGCTGCCTCCCAGGTTTCCTCAGCACGCCGAAACCAATTGTCCAACGCAGGAGCCTCGGTCTGACTCTGATGCCAAGGAGCCAGAACCGGCTGATACTCCTTTTCAATGTGTATTAGGGTAAGGTTAGTGGAGGAGTGATGTAGCGAGTTCTGGGCCATTCATGCCCAGGGCACGAACTTCGTCCACTCCCCCGGCCCGGTCCTGGCAATAATACCGCAGAAAAATCCGGGAAAGTGACAAACATTAGTGCAACAGAGGGCTCTGGATGAGAATGGTGCCTACTCACCTGGGGTGATGCCAGAGTGCCCTGCCTGCCTTCTCTATTCCCAAAGGAACCAACCCGGCACCGACCAGCAGTGTGGTCTCTGCAACCATAGATGGTGCTCGAGAGGGAAGCCCCTCGGGTCACCCTGCGCACCCCCCAATTCCATAGGTTCGGGAGAGAGAGTGCAGGAGGATGGAACAACCAGACCCTGATCTAGACGTCCACGAGTAGCCAGCATGTTGTCCAGCCTGATGGACATGTCTACCAGCTGGTCGAAGGTGAGGGTGGTGTCTCTACAGGCCAGCTCCCAACGGACGTCCTCGCGTAGACTACAACGATAATGGTCGATCAAGGCCCTATCGCTCCATCCAGCTCCGGCAGCCAAGGTCCTAAACGCCAAAGCAAACTCCTGTGCATTTCTGGATTTTTTTTCTCATTTTGTCTGTCATAGTTGAAGTGTACCTATGATGAAAATTACAGACCTCTCTCGTCTTTTTAAGTGGGAGAACTTGCACAATTGGTGGATGACTAAATACTTTTTTGCCCCACTGTAAATATCAATGCAAAACAGCCTAAACAAATTAAAAGGGAACAATAGCTGTAATTTCAGAGTTTGATGTGACTGGGTTAGCTTTCGTTTTTTTCTAAAATCCCCATTACCATCTGAGGTAGGGATAGAACCCTCAGGGTTCTTTGCTTTCATTGGTTATATACAGTCGTGGCTAAAAGTTTTGAGAATGACACAAATATTAATTTTCACAAATTTTGCTGCTTCAGTGTCTTTGATATTTTTTTCAGATGTTACTATGGAATACTGAAGTATGATTACAAGCATTTCATAAGTGTCAAAGGCTGTTATTGACAATTACATGAAGTTGATGCAAAGAGTCAATATTTGCAGTGTTGACCCTTCTTTTTCACAACCTTTGCAATCCGCCCTGACATGCTGTTTGGCCCTGTCTGGGGTTGTCCTCGGATGGGGCCACAGTGTCTCCTGACCCCTCCTGTCTCAGCCTCCAGTATTTATGCTGCAGTAGTTTATGTGTCGGGGGGCTAGGGTCAGTTTGTTATATCTGGAGTACTTCTCCTGTCCTATTCGGTGTCCTGTGTGAATCGAAGTATGCGTTCTCTAATTCTCTCCTTCTCTCCTTCTTTCTCTCTCTCGGAGGACCTGAGCCCTAGGACCATGCCCCAGGACTACCTGACATGATGACTCCTTGCTGTCCCCAGTCCACCTGGCCATGCTGCTGCTCCAGTTTCAACTGTTCTGTCTTACTATTATTTGACCATGCTGGTCATTTATGAACATTTGAACATCTTGGCCATGTTCTGTTATAATCTCCACCCGGCACAGCCAGAAGAGGACTGGCCACCCCACATATGCTCTCTCTAATTCTCTCTTTCTTTCTCTCGGAGGAGGACCTGAGCCCTAGGACCATGCCCCAGGACTACCTGACGTGATGACTCCTTGCTGTCCCCAG
Organism: Oncorhynchus gorbuscha; assembly: GCF_021184085.1. Taxonomy (NCBI): domain Eukaryota; kingdom Metazoa; phylum Chordata; class Actinopteri; order Salmoniformes; family Salmonidae; genus Oncorhynchus; species Oncorhynchus gorbuscha. Next base: position 19,907,122 of record NC_060177.1, on the reverse strand, counting down.
TCCACCTGACCGTGCTGCTGCTCCAGTTTCAACTATTCTGCCTTATTATTATTTTGACCATGCTGGTCATTTATGAACATTTTAACATCTTGGCCATGTTCTGTTATAATCTCCACCCGGCACAGCCAGAAGAGGACTGGCCACCCCACATAGCCTGGTTCCTCTCTAGGTTTCTTCCTAGGTTTTGGCCTTTCTAGGGATTTTTTCCTAGCCACCGTTCTTCTACACCTGCATTGCTTGCTGTTTGGGGTTTTAGGCTGGGTTTCTGTACAGCACTTTGAGATATCAGCTGATGTACGAAAGGCTATATAAAAACATTTGATTTGATTTGATGCTGTCAATTAACTTCTGGGCCACATTTTGACTGATGGCAGCCCATTCTTGTATAATCAATGCTTGAAGTTTGTCAGAATTTGTGGGGTTTTGTTTGTCCACCCGCCTCTTGAGGATTGACGACAAGTTCTCAATGGTATTAAGGTCTGGCAAGTTTCCTGGCCATGGACCCAAAATATCGATGTTTTGTTCCCAGAGCCACTTAGTTAACACGTTTACCTTATGGCAAGGTGCTCCATCATGCTGGAAAAGGCATTGTTTGTCACCAAACTGTTCCTGGATGGTTGGGAGAAGTTGCTCTCGGAGGATGTGTTGATACCATTCTTTATTCATGGTTGTGTTCCTAGGCAAAATTGTGAGTGAGCCCACTCCCTTGGCTGAGAAGCAACCCCACACATGAATGGTCTCAGGATGCTTTACTGTTGGCATGACACAGGACTGATGGTAGTGTTCACCTTGTCTTCTCCGGACAAGCTTTTTTCCGGATGCCCCAAACAATCGGAAAGGGGATTCGTCAGAGAAAATGACTTTACCCCAGTCCTCAGCAGTCCAATCCCTGTACCTTTTGCAGAATATCAGTCTGTCCCTGATGTTTTTCCTGGAGAGAAGTGGCTTCTTTGCTGCCCTTCTTGACACCAGGCTATGATCCAAAAGTCTTCGCCTCACTGTGCGTGCAGATGCACTCACACCTGCCTGCTGCAAATTCCTGAGCAAGCTCTGTACTGGTGGTGCCCTGATCCCGCAGCTGAATCAACTTTAGGAGACGGTCCTGGCGCTTGCCGGACTTTCTTGGGTGCCCTGAAGCCTTCTTCACAACAATTGAACCTCTCTCCTTGAAGTTCTTGATGATCCGCTAAATTTTTGATTTAGGTGCAATCTTACTGGCAGCAATATCCTTGCCTGTGAAGCCCTTTTTGTGCAAAGCAATGATGACGGCACGTGTTTCCTTGCAGGTAACCATGGCTGACAGAGGAAGAACAATGATTCCAAGCACCACCCTCCTTTTCAAGCTTCCAGTCTGTTATTCGAACTCAATCAGCATGACAGAGTGATCTCCAACCTTGTCCGCGTCAACACTCACACCTGTGTTAACGAGAGAATCACTGACATGATATCAGCTGGTCCTTTTGTGGCAGGGCTGAAATGCAGTGGAAATGTTTTTGGGGGATTCAGTTAATTTGCATGGCAAAGAGGGACTTTGCAATTAATTGCAGTTCATCTGATCACACTTCATAACATTCTGGAGTATATGCAAATTGCCATCATTCAAACTGAGGCAGCAGACTTTGTGAACATTAATATTTGTGTAATTCTCAACTTTTGGCCACTACTGTACACTGAACAAAAATATAAATGTAACATGTAAAGTGTTGGTTCCATGTTTCATGAGTTAAATAAAAGATCCCATAAATGTTTCATACACGCAAAAAGTTTATTTCTCTCCAATTGTGTGCGCAAATTTGTTTACATCCCTGTTAGTGAGCATTTCTCCAAGATAATTCATCCACCTTACAGGTGTGGCATATAAAGAAGGTGCACCATGTGCTGGGGACAATAAAAGGCCACTCTAAAATGTGAAGTTTTGTCACACAACACAATGCCACAGATGTCTCATGTTTTGAGGGAGCGTGCAATTGGCATGCTGACCACAGGAATGTCTAACAAAGCTGTTGCCAGATAATTTAATGTTCATTTCTCTACCATAAGCCACCTCCAACGTTGTTTTAGAGTATTTAGCAGTACGTCCAACCGGCCTCACAACTGCCCAGTGGTGGCTGTGGGATTTTGGTATGAGCAGGCATAAGCTACTGAAAACAAACACAATTGCATTTTATTGATGACAATTTGAACCATGGCCTCGTAAGGGAAATGCTCCACCCATGAACGCAAGGCCCTCCAACGGGTGATGAACATCTCTGAGGCCGTGCTCCCACCCATTCAGGACATCTACTCAAAACGGCGCCTACACTCTTAGAATAAAGGGTTCTTTGGGGTTCTCAGGATCTCATCACGGTATTGCTGTGCTTGCAACCGATCAGGGCGCACTCAATTGTGCAGTGGTACTATTTGGAGAGGACCCAGGGGGGCATGCCAAATTTCTTCAGATGCCTTAGGAAGTAGAGGCACTGCTGCGCCCTCTTGACAAGCGTGGTGGTGCTGTTGGTCCATGTCAAGTTATCGGTGATGTGGATGCCGAGAAACTTAAAACTGCTCTCCTCTGCTTCCTGAAGTCGACAATCAACTCCTTTGTTTTGCTGACGTTGAGGGAGAGGTTGTTGTCCTGACACCACTATGCCAGTTCACTTATCTACTCCCTATAGGTTGACTCGTCATTGTTAGTGATCAGGTCTACAACTGTGGTGTCATTAGCAAACTTGATGATGGAGTTGGTGTTAGCCACACAGTCGTGGGTGAACAGGGAGTACAGCAGAGGGCTGAGGACACATCCCTGGGGGTCATTGTGCTAAGAGTCAGTGTGGAGGAGGTGTTGTTGCCAATTCTCACAGCCTGTGGTCTGCCCGTCAGGAAGTCCAGGATTCAGTTGCAGAGGGTGATGTCCAGAGCTTGTAGGGAACAATAGTGTTGAATGCTGAAGTGTAGTCAATGAACAGCATCCTCGCATACACATAGGTGTTCTTCTTGTCAAGGTGTGTTAGGGACATGTGAATTGCGATATTCAAATCAAATCAAATGTATTTGTCACATACACATGGTTTGCAGATGTTAATGCGAGTGTAGTGAAATGCTTGTGCTTCTAGTTCTGACAATGCAGTAATAACCAACGAGTAATCTAACTAACAATTCCAAAACTACTACCTTATACAAACAAGTGTAAAGGGATAAAGAATATGTACATAAAGATATATGAATGAGTGATGGTACAGAGCGGCATAGGCAAGATGCAGTAGATGGTATCGAGTACAGTATATACATATGAGATGAGTAATGTAGGTTATGTAAACAAAGTGGCATAGTTTAAAGTGGCTAGTGATACATGTATTACATAAAGATGCAGTAGATGATATAGAGTACAGTATATACATATGAGATGAATAATGTAGGGTATGTAAACATTATATTAAGTAGCATTGACATTGACCTCATCCTGTCAGTAGAGGATGCCTGGTTATTCTTTAAAAGTGCCTTCCTAACCATCTTAAATAAGCATGCTCCACTCAAAGAAATTAGAACTAGGAATAGATATAGCCCTTGGTTCACTCCAGACCTGTCTGACCTTGACCAGCACAAAAACATCCTGTGGCGTTCTGCATTAGCATCGAATAGCCCCCGTGATATGCAACTTTTCAGGGACTTTAGGAACCAATATACACAGGCAGTTAGGAACACTAAGGCTAGCTTTTTCAAACAGAAATTTGCATTCTGTAGTACAAACGCAAAAAAGTTCTGGACACTGTAAAGTCCATGGAAAATAAGAGCACCTCTTCCCAGCTGCCCACTGCACTGAGGCTAGGAAACACTGTCACTAGCGATAAATCCACAATAATTGAGAATTTCAATAAGCATTTTTCTACGGCTGGCCATGCTTTCCACCTGGCTACCCCTAAACCTCACTAGAGGTTTTAACTGGTTAAATAAAGGTGAAATAAAAATAATGTTTAAAAAATGCACTGGAGATAATGTGGAGATGGGCGACACCTGGAAGGGGGTGGAGACAAGCACAAATTCAGGTGAAACACGTCAGTGTGTGACAGTACCCCCCCCCTCTAGGGGCACCACCTGGCATCCTACCTGGGTGCATACCTGGTTGATCGGTGTGTCAGCGTTAGAAATTAGCGATGAGGCCTGGGTCCAGAATGTCCCTAGTGGAGACCCAGCATCTCTCCTCTGGGCTGATAACCCAGGACACTCAAAGCGCGAGAGACCCGTGGCAGAGTAAAGAAGGGTGTTGCGGGCATATTCAACCCACACTAGTTGCTGACTCTGGTGGGGTTGGCAGAGATCAGGCAGAGTGAGTCATCTCCAGGTCTTGTTTGGCTCGCACCAACTGGCTGTTGGACTGGGGGTGGAACCCGGAGGACAGGCTGGCCGACAGCCAAATGAGTGTGCAGAACGCCTTCCAGAACCGGGACGAGAACTGAGGAACCCGGTTGGAGACCATGTCCATGGGAGTCCATGGATCTGGAAGACTTGCTGCTCCATGAGCTGGGCCATCTATTTGGCAGAGGGTAGCTTGGAGAGAGGAATGAAGTGGGCAGCTTTGGAAAACCAGTCCACTACTGTCAGGATGGCGGTTTTGTCATCAGACAGGGGGAGACCCGTGACAAAGTCCAGGAATATGTGAGACCAGGGACTGCAAGGGAGCGATGAAATTCGCTCTTCTCTGCTTTCACCAAAAGCTGGTTCTCCAGGAGGCGTTGGCGGACCTGTCGGATGTGGCGCACATGTTCTTGGGTGGACATGTTCTTGGTACTATCACGTTTTAGGGAAGACCCAGGTGCAGACAGTGTCGAAGTAACAAAGGTTTATTACTTGCAAAACAACAGGCAGGCAGAGGTCGGTAATCCAGTTCAAAAGGTACAGAACGGCAGGCAGTTTCAGGGCAGGCAGAGGTCAGTAATCCAATGTGATGTGACAAGGTACAGAACGGCAGGCAGGGTCAGGGCAGGCAGAATGGTCAAAACTGGGAAAACTAGAAAACAGGAACTAGAAACAGACAAGAGCAAGGGGAAAAACGCTGGTAGGCTTGACAAACAAAACGAACTGGCAACAGACAAACAAAGAAGGTATAAATACACTGGGGATAATGGGGAATATGGGCAACTCCTGGATGGGGGAGGAGACAAGCACAAAGACAGGAGAAACAGGTCAGGGTGTAACAATTTCAGAGTTTTTAAATTATTCTATGGTGTATAAAAATAAAGACAAACTCTTGAATGAGTAGGTGTGTCAACTTTTGATGGGTAATGTATGTCATACACCTATCATAACTATTTCCAATACATGGAAAATGACACTGCCTCGATACATGCTATTTAGTGACATAAGATGTCATGATATCTTTTGCACATTTAGTATCTTGTTTTCTCATATCACCACATCTTGTCCCGATGTGAGGGAAACAGAGGGCTCAACTCTTCTGTAGAGAAATAGTACCACTTAGTGGTGAGTATTTAAAAGTTCTACTAAGATTTTTCTTAGTCTCCCATGTAGGCCTACAGGAGAAGAAAAGACAGGCTGGGAATCGTAACTGCACTGCAGAAATACATTGTTATTGCATAACACTCAAATGTATTTCATGTCAAAGGATTAATTTAACTGAGTGAAATAAATATGTTATTTTGAGGAAGGTAGTTGATTATTGCATCTGTGTATGCTGGTTATCTTAAGCTGCTAAATTGGTCTCATTCCAAATGCTCCACTTGCTCTCCATATTGGAGGTGGACAGGCCAAAATGTCCATTTATCCTCACTGTGATGATCCAGTTTACACTAATGAGCCGTGCCCCAGTCATGTTATCTCCACTCTGCTCTACAGACATCCAGTCCTCACAGTCAACTCCAATAAGGATTCTTTGTGTGGCAGAAAATGTGTCACCGACAATCATTTTCTCTTTTCTTCCTTCAGCCATAGTTTTCAATAGGAAGACAGTCCCCTTAGGGGCCTATGGAGTGTGAGACCTAAGATATTGGCAGCAGGGAGCAAAGGAAGGCATTAACACCAGATGACGCTGTCAGTCTGTCCTCAGAGATGTGTCCATGATGATCACCTGATGAAAGGCCTGTGGATGGTCAATGGTCGCTGTCAGGCCATCATAAAGCAGTGGTTGTCTGTAGAATACAGCTGGCAGAAGAAGGACATCACAGACACAGAGGATGAGAGAACAAAACAGACACAAATTTGTTAATAAATTCACAACTATTATTCACTTATGAGGAAATGAATTTCTTTCAGAAAGCACAGATATTTGTCGTATTGCTCAGGCATCATTACGTAAATAACCTTGGGGCATTGTCCGTTTTTGTAACCAGTCAATGGAGGCATTGAGGCTATGGTCGTTGCCAATGCGTTGTTGCTCACATGATGTGTGTCTGCTGGACCAATTACATCACAATGTGTGTCTGCTGGACCAATTATATCATCCACTGGCCCCCTCAGAGAGCCGTATTGACTGAGAACCTGTTGTCAGGGAACAAAACAGAGGATGAATTTGATTGGTCCGAGATGGAAATGGAATGGGGCTTGTGGTTTGGATAGCGATGGTAGTGAAACCACAAGTTTTACAAAGCAAATATCTGTCATTGTCGCCATAGAGTTCAAAGAGTCTTGACGGTCCAATTTACATGCATATGATGGTCAACTAGTGTGGTCCTGTCATTCATTCTCTAAGCCTGGTATGACTGGTTGTGACTGGGTATGAATGGCTGTTTTGTTACTCGCCTCAAGTGATTTATATCATCAGACATTTACACCATCAACACAATAAACGCTGTTGTTTAACATGAGTTGATGACCTCAGCTATAAGCCTGGTCTGTCTCTTCAACTGTCTGTGTTGTAATGGGATGTATGGTGCAGATTGTCATCCGCAATAAGAATGTGTGGTGAAGTTACTAACTGGTTTGCAGTTATAGCATAATGTTGTGAGAATTATTCTCTATAAAACATTTATGGAATTGCAAAAATACACAGGAATTTGGCCCAAATCATAAATTCATGACTTACAGTACTCTATTAATGTGAACTCCTGGATAGAGGGCTTGCACCAAGATAGAAATGTCAAATGAGTTGTCTATTTGTCTAACCTTTTTGTAGGAAACAGGCAGTTCAGTAAACAATACAATGGAACAACAGATCATTATATATTTTTGTTTGATTTAGTAAAGTTGATTTGACAGAGAACATTTTCAGAACATTTTCAGCAGATATGAAAATATGTCTGACTCATACTCATACAAGCAAAATATTCATATTACATCACAATTCTAGGGGGTTTCCATTATACAGCATTAGTGTGTCACCAGTGATTAGGTTAATGTTAGTTCTAGTGTTATTCTGTGGGAAATGTGTTTCCATAGCTAGGGCTGACACTGAGGACTTGTGAAGAGCAGAATCAACAACTTCTGCATCATCAAGACAGTTGCTTTGTGAGAAGGTGTTAATCCATGTACCCAGTTAGCCATTGTTATGTAAATGAAAGCTGAAAAGTGCCAGTGGCCTGGTCTTGGCCCCAAGTCAGAGCAGGTCCACTGAGCAAGTCTGAGCCCTTTTGGTAAAACATTGGTCCTTAGTGGAAATTGTCCATTCATGTACCATTCAGCCATGCCTTTCTACAATTCAAATAATGAATCCTCTGGAAAAAATGAACATCTTATGTTATGAAAATGAAAATTACATCACTTCCTGAATTGACAACTGAGATGCAAATTGGCCATAAACTTGTGAGTTACTATTTGACTGCAGCTTCAGCTCAAAAAAGAGATTCACAAATCGGTCACAGATCTACTCAGATGAAATGGCAAAGGAGTGTGAAAACCATACCAGATTCATGCTAAATTCAAATGTGAGTCCCAGAAACCACAGAGAATGTGTCTGAGTTCATGTGTTCAAACTTACCCCCAATAGTCTGAACCACAATTCATTGAATAATAATTGAAACAGGCAAACCAAGGAGATGCAGAAACACATATCAAAGCCCATGTGTCCTTTAGCTCCAGGGTCTTTTTTGAAAGCACGCTGTCAGATTAATTTCCAACCTCTCAATCTGGTAGAACTGCTGATGGGTAGGTTTGGCTAATCCTGTCGGCTCATTGTGAAACAGCATTGGAAATGATGAAGCGCCAGAAAACCATGCTGCTCCCCCTTTGTGTACCCACAAAGTGCACTGGCCGTAGACAATGAACTGAAACATTGGTGTAATTTTAACATGGCAATGAGCAGGGGGGTGGAATCAGTGCAGTGGATGCTAGTTCACTTAAATGCTTACCCTCTTGATGGAAGACGGGAAATGCTTGGCCTAAAAAGAAAATCCCTGGCACAAAAATGTTTGGACAGATTATTTTTCAATTTTTCTGTGTTGTCGTACGTACATGTTCAAACATACATTTTGTCAGCGGTAAAAAGGTGTATTTCTATGAGAAGCTTTGGAGGTGGAATAGCAGCTTTTTTTTAGGCCCAACGAAGAGAAAGAAATGGTTTCATCTTCACACTGCAATTCATCACTAAGAGGTGTGAATCTTCTTAGGGCCACAGATCAGGTGAGTCAGCTGCTTTGTAATGTTATTTTCATGGTCACAGACCCTGTAGAGATGAAATAACAGTGCCTGCAGATTGACGTCATCTCCTGGAGCTGCATGAAGCATTCTATGGGACTATTGAGTTTTAGAATGACTCACAATGGCCTATCAGACTGTATTGTGACGCCATTTGGAGAAAGTGGTGGTTCTAATACAATCAAACAAACATGTTCTCTCTAACATATGTACATTATGTGAGATTTCAGAAATATATCTCTGAGGACTGCTGTATAGAAATACTTCTCCTGACCAAATGCCTCTAGAGAAAAGAAGTCAGACCCTTGAGTGGGGAGGGGAATCAGAGTACCATTGTAATCTAATTGAGTTGGCTATAGGAATATTACCACTGCTGGATAGATGGAAACCTGTGGGCTGTCCAACACTTACATACTCATACAGAGACATACTGTCAGTGCCAGTTATACTCCCTACTCAATAGCTTTCCCTCTGTTATTAATGATGATCACAGCTTATGAATGCTGTTGGATCAAGTACATCATTAGACCCTCACTGCTCTCCTGACAGCTTACAGAACATTCATGCATTGTTTGCCCAACTCTCTCCAAATGTAGATTACAGTACTGTATGTTCCTGAGACCTACCTGTATTTGGTGTACCTTTACTTTGTATCTCTCAACACCCCCCCTCACTCACACACACACACACACACACACACACACACACACACACACACACACACACACACACACACACACACACACACACACACACACACACACACACACACACACACACACACACACACACACACACACACACACACACACACACACACACACACATATATATATATATCCCCAATAAGACATCTCTTGCATTCCTCTCAAATCACCACCAGTATTCCTTTTTCTTTCAGATAAAAAAAAACCCTCCCCACTGAGAGACAACGGAACGATTTCCTATCGGTTCCCAAGATCCAAACAGTGAGTGTGACTCATTGCCTTATGCAACACAAGGCTCATGGTTCTTCAAGCTTTCTCAGCTCTTTCCTTCTGCCTCTCTCTCTCTCTTCTTCAATGGTTTCGAGTTTCAAGGGTAGACTGAATGTCCTCTTCCATTCAGCTGCTTTTTTGTCTCCAAGTCAACAAGATGTAAGTCAACACGCAAAAGAAACACCTATTTCATGGACACTCCCCGAAATGTGTCACTATACGGCACCCAAGTGAAATTGTTGTATTTCCTGGCTCGTTGTCTTGCAATCCCAATATGCACCACACCTCCCTATGTATACTGCAGAACACTTGAATTATAATTATTTTAAAGCTGTATTGTTGTTACCAAGAATATTATCAGGATGTACACTTGATAGTGTATGTTAATGTGTTACCACTCACCACTGCGACCTGTATACCTCTAGTCGGCTGGCCCTCGCAACATATTCGTCACCAGACCCACTGGCTCCAGGTCATCTATAAGTTTATGCTAGGTAAAGCTCTGCCTTATCTCAGCTCACTGGTCACGATAACAACACCCACCTGTAGCACACACTTCAGCAGGTATATCTCACTGGTCATCCCCAAAGCCAACAACTCCTTTGGCTGCCTTTCCTTCCAGTTCTCTGCTGCCAATGACTGTTGTTATTGTCACACTGCTTTGCTTTATCTTGGCCAGGCCGCAGTTGTAAATTAAAATTTGTTCTCAGCTAGCTTACCTGGTTAAATAAAGGTGAAATAAAAAATAAAATAAAAATGTGAAAGAGTATGCTGGCTGTTTTAGAGAGTCGTTTTGGGTGGGCTTCTTCACTGAGTTTCAACACACCTAGAAGCCTATTTTCATAGGCAACACCTCAGCTCATCCATATTTCTTCAACAAGATAGATCCTTGTGTTGAATTACTTTGACACCAAAAGAGATTTTGGGTATGAACCAAAACAATGCTATATTCATAGACTACTTTTGTCAAAGGGGGTGTTTCATCCTATTCATCATATTCCTATTTCGCAACAAAGCATCCTTCACTCATGCTGCCATGACCCTTGTAAAACTGACCATCCTACCAATCCTCGACTTTGGCGATGTCATTTACAAAATAGCCTCCAATACCCTACTCAACAAATTGGATGCAGTCTATCACAGTGCAATCCGTTTTGTCACCAAAGCCCCATATACTACCCACCATTGCGACCTGTACACTCTCGTTGGCTGGCCCTCGCTTCATACTCATCGCCAAACCCACTGGCTCCATGTCATCTACAAGACCCTGCTAGGTAAAGTCCCCCCCTTATCTCAGCTCGCTGGTCACCATAGCACCTCCCACCTGTAGCACACGCTCCAGCAGGTATATCTCTCTAGTCACCCCCAAAACCAATTCTTTCTTTGGCCGCCTCTCCTTCCAGTTCTCTGCTGCCAATGACTGGAACGAACTACAAAAATATCTGAAACTGGAAACACTTATCTCCCTCACTAGCTTTAAGCACCAACTGTCAGAGCAGCTCACAGATTACTGCACCTGTACATAGCCCACCTATAATTTAGCCCAAACAACTACCTCTTTCCCTACTGTATTTAATTTATTTATTTATTTTGCTCCTTTGCACCCCATTATTTTTATTTCTACTTTGAACATTCTTCCATTGCAAATCTACCATTCCAGTGTTTTACTTGCTATGTTGTGTTTACTTTGCCACCATGGCCTTTTTTGCCTTTACCTCCCTTATCTCACCTCATTTGCTCACATCGTATATAGACTTGTTTATACTGTATTATTGACTGTATGTTTGTTTTACTCCATGTGTAACTCTGTGTCGTTGTATGTGTCAAACTTCTTTGCTTTATCTTGGCCAGGTCGCAATTGTAAATTAGAACTTATTCTCAACTTGCCCACCTGGTTAAATAAAGGTGAAATAAAAAAAAATAAAAAATAAAAAATCCCAATGCCATAGCATTTGATGTTGTGTGCAGCACAGTCATGTTAGTGAGTCATGTAATGGCTGACAGCTCAGGGGGAACAGTGTGAGAGAATAGGTTAACCTTATAAGTCGACAGCCGAGAAGAACATATAATGGTAACTGAGGGATTTGGTCCCCCGTTTACATTCACCATCATGACCAGAACGTTACCAGTGCAAAGAAAAAAATAAGAAATAAGATGTTTCTCTTAGTAGTGCTGACAGTTTTGGTTTGAAGCTCCAGGGTGTTATCCATAATTCTTTGTTTATGTCCAGCTTCCATGGTCTGCAATCTGCAGAAGTGTCTCCCAAGGCAGAGGAAGCCTTTGGCTGCCCCACAGCTCCCTGCGTAAACAGAGCAGCCTCCTTGATCAGCCTCTGGGTGTAAGCAACAAGGCTGGCCATTGTGAGACCAACCGGCTGCTTAATGACTGTTCATCAGGCAGACCAGTACATTCCTATCATCTTCACATATGTTCATACTTGTCCAATTGCTTTTGTATTAATATTGTTTTGTATTAATACGATTGAAGATATGAATGCACGCACATGCACACACACATAGGCTAGGCATACACACAGATTCACATATAAGCATCAGATGTTTTGTAATAAACATGTCTTCCCCTCACTGCCAGTTTTGTCAGTAAGAGGAGAAGTCCTTGCTCATCGTAGCCTCAAGCACAGCCTATATATCCAACCTACCCGTCTTGTCTCCAACTAATGAATCATTTCTCAGTCAATGTTCTCCGCCAGAACACATCAGAGGGCCAGATCACTCCACTGGACCTCTCTTACGCACATCCCTGGCAATGCATCTCAGCAAGGCTTTCCCATAGACCTCTGGGAGCTGTTGTTTTTGTTTCGGGGGTAATGGC